>NC_143252.1:2125000-2425000 GCF_984573655.1 Nuphar pumila | reverse complement strand
TTTCGCTCCTGAGGACATGTTGGTAAATTTGGTATAAAGTGTATTTCAAAATTTCTCTTTTTATTAAACCTTGAGTTACTAAAACTGTTTTAGTAAACTTCTTGGTTTCAACAAACAAATTCTTCATCATTGAAATTGCATTTTAAAACCATTTGATTACGATAGTTGTGCGGAATTCGGTAAAGGAAAGTTTACGCTGTAATGCGCTCAAGGTCCATCGACTTGTTGTTTTAAAAATATCATTTTTCCGCTGAAGTACTATTTAGACTCTGATAATTGTATGATTTCAAAGCTTTCTAAACTATTCTAAAAGTTACAAATCCTGGATTTTTTGGGGCGTTACAGATGTAGTGAATTTGGGATGAAAAGAGAAGCAACATGGACAACTGTGAGTCACTCCAGTTGTAAAGGTAGTCATCACAAACTACACTTCATGAAGACGGTTATAAAAGATAGTGTCTTGAAAATGCAAGAAGCAGCAGAAGGTGTCGTTGTCGTCAACCGAAGCTAAGTATCGTGCCAATGCCACCACAACATCTGAAATTGTGTAGTTGAGAAGATTATTGAAAGACATGAGGGTGCATATGCAATCGCCCTCACGGTTATGCTGTGACAATAAAAGTATCATCTACATATCCGGTAATCACACGTTTCATGAGTGCACCAAACATATTGAAATAGATTGCCACTATGAACGTGAAGAGTACCTGAAGAAGTCCATTCTGCCTTATGTAGCATCAAAATTTTATTTGGCCGACTTCTTTACGAAAGCGATTCTTTCTCCCCAATTTCATTTTTTGCTTGACAAACTTTCGGTGATTGCACCATAAGTCAGAGGAGGAGTGTTAAAGTATATATATATAATACTTATTGTTTTGCATATATATATATATATATATATATATATATATATATATATTCTTGATGTAATAAGTAAAACCCATTAGGGTTGTTTTAGTCATTTCACCTTATGTAATTAGTTGTGTTCATTAGGGGCACTTTAAGTTTTTATTATTTTTGTAATTTATTCTTTTTATCAAGGGTATTATAATCCTTATAATGCTCTTGAAATAGAGTTGTTGGGAGTGCTCCCAACAACTATATTTCTAGTTGTTGGGAGCACTTCCCAATGGCGCTTCTTTGCTTCCTTTTGTGTATAAATAGGGGATGTAACCCCTCTTGTATGTTGAGCTTGCTCTTAAGCATTGTCTTAATAAAATCCTTATATTTTTTATTTTGTTACTCATGCCCATAAGTGGCATTTTTGTGATTGTATCTTGACCCATAAGTAGTTTCCATTTGTGTATTTGTTCTTGCCCATAAGAGGCACTTGTTTGTGTTGACCACATTTCATTATAACAAGTGTTATTTTTTGTAGAGCCACATATCCTTCATTAGCTCAGGAATTAGCAGAAGAGACTAAAATTCTCATGAAACTTGATAACCAAAGATACTAGTGGCTATAAAGAACATACATAGACGTAGTGGCCCTCACCTACCATGGATTGGCTCTATTAATGCTGATATGAATGTTATAAGCAATTTCAACAAAGAACTAAGGTTCATGATCTATACTTGTCCGAAGTCGTAGAAAAAAAGATTTTGAACCTCAACTACCACCACTCCAATATATAGTTTAATGATAAATGAGAAACCCGCAGAACAATCATGAATCGTGCTCATCAATCATGTGTGTTTCTTCATATCTTAAGTCTTTCACGCATAGTCAATTAGCTTCTTGTGCAGTCTAATATTTCAACCTCATGCTCCCCTCCCGCTCTTACTGCATTGCACCTTCATTTCGGTTTCTCAATATATTCAAGAGCCTTATGCCATACCATGGCTAATAAATCTATTTTAATCAACTGTAGATCTATGTCGTGGTACAATTCATACTCCCAGTATCAAAAGTTGGGTCAGCCACTTTGTTCTCAATCTTTATAGTGAACCAAATATCTTTTAAGTTTGTCATGTTCTTACGATTTGAATTTGATTTTCCCTTTTTTTCCTTAATTAAAAGGAGTTCAAAGCCTATGACATTTTGGATATATAGTCGACTACCTCCTCAAGCACATCATTTTTTGAAACAAATACAAGAGACGGATCATTCCTTTGGCTCACATCCTATCACCTATTCTACCCAATGTTGTATCGCATGATATGTATCGTTACTATTAGCATTTTCGATACGATACACACTCGTATCACAATACGAGTGTGTATTGTACTTGTATCGGATGTATCGTACGATACACCTTCTGGCGCAATTTAAAAAAGGCTCAATCGTATTTTTTACTTTTTCAATTTTAAAGACCTCTTGAGGGTCGACTTCCTCATTTGTGTAGAGGCAATTAGAGGGGAACCCACACACCCTAGGATCCGTGAGAGCGATTTGAGGGTCAATCCTTATGCAAGGGAGAGGTTTTTGTGGTTTGCACAAGAGCAGAGTTACCTGAAGTGCCCATAGACTTGGGGGAGCGCACTTCCCCTCTAGGGGGAGCGCCCTTTTTAAATGGGAAGCGAGCTTCCCATTAATGGGCAGATCACTTCTCTTTTTAGGGGAACATATTTTCTTAAAAAAATGGATTGAATAGTATTATCCCTTAAAAAAAATTTACCAAACAAAATGAAAGAAACATTGTTTTTTAAAAGGGCAAAATAGTCATTTTGAAAGTAAAATCGATTAAAAGATGAAAAGTCGAGCGAGTAGGGTTTTCATTCCCAAATCTGAACTAGGATATTTGATAATAAAGATGATTGATGTTGTTGTTTTGTATCTTTTGTTACAAAACTTGCGTGTAACAGGATCTATATTTAGTTGTTTGTG
This sequence comes from Nuphar pumila, assembly GCF_984573655.1. Classification (NCBI taxonomy): domain Eukaryota; kingdom Viridiplantae; phylum Streptophyta; class Magnoliopsida; order Nymphaeales; family Nymphaeaceae; genus Nuphar; species Nuphar pumila. Next base: position 2,422,173 of record NC_143252.1, on the reverse strand, counting down.
ACATGACATGAGACATCTATGTTTAGTTGAATCGTGAATGTTTAATGACATATCTATGTTTAATTACATCGATCTTGTATTCTTGGATTTTTTTAGATTTTTAGGAAAAAATAGTGAAAATGCATTTTTTTACGATACATATCTTATTTTGATCCTGATGCAGCGAAGGGACCTAGTATTCTCGCTAATGGATGCTGGTGTAGACACTAGTTGATGCAGCATGGACATCGAAGTTTTCGATCACTGTGATGCAACGTGAATATCGGATTCTGTGATGCACTTGAGGTGTAGCAAGTAGGGGCACAACTTTCACGATCGTGCGATGTGCCAAAATGAGTAAAGAGATCACCATAAACTAACGGTGCTGGACTGCAAATTTTATTCAATAAGCTTTGAAACAAGCAATGAGAAATAAAACCACAGGCAACAAAGGAAACAATAAAAAAACAAAGATGTTGCAAACTGAAGTGACAGAGAAATAAAGAAGTGAAAAGAAAAGCTGCTGAATGAGACAAAAGGAATAAATGTCATCAAGTAAAATGTGCAGAAAGACAAAATAATGGAGAAAGGGGAAAACCGACTGGGAAAGAAAAGACTCAGCAAAAACCCAAAAAAGAACAAAAAGGAAAAACCCCACTGACGGCTGCTGCCATTCTGAATATCCTTCTCCTCCTCGCACGCAACCCTAGAGGGGTTTTTAAATACTGCTACTGGACCCGGGTATCGGGTCCAGTATTGAACCCGGGTCTTGACCCGAATCATTTTCATGCTGTTGATGGATCGGGGTGCTGTCAATATGTAGACCGGATCCGATCCTGCTCTGCATCATTCTCCCCCGGTTGAGAAATAGTCGGCTCCGACGACTGATCTCCTCCACAGTGAGCATATAGATCAGACACATCGAAGATAGGTGCTTCCATTTAAAATTGTGATCTGCTCCTGACTCTGCAAACTTACCAATGACCACATCTCCAGCTTGCAAGTTGGCATCAATAAATGAGAATCCATCATCATCAAGTCCGGCCACCTTACCATACCCACAAAACGTTTTTCCAAAATCTACCGCCCCTTTTATTTTGCAACACTTCCCTGTCTCCTTCACAACGTCAACTTCAGATTTATAACTGTTGATATGCTCAACCCTGAACATGTCACGCTGTAATGAAGCTTGATTCAATACCAAAGAGATTTCTTGAATGCCGCCAAGATGAACATTAACATCCACAATTCCATCCAGACGCGTACACCCGGGTCGGACAGAGATACCCAAGCCCCCAGCAAGGCTCCATGGATCGCCAGGGCCCTGCAAGTCCGACCCACTCTGCGGCACAACCCCCATGGCGCGAGGCCACAATCCCAAACCTACAGTAGGACCCAGCGTGACGCTGGGTTCCTGCACACCGGGTCTGGTCTGCATTGCAGTCGCAGTGACCTGCTGCCACGGTTGGGGCACACCCGAGCGACAGGGTGTACCACTTTGATGGTTCGGTTGGAGGGTTCCCAGATCTGGGCGAGCCACAGTCCCCGCAGGTTCGAGATGGAGGGGGTTTACCGAATGGGGAACACTGCTGCGACCCGCATCCCTGTGCAGGGTTTCCACATCACCTTCTCGCCGCGCCGTGTGCTGGAGCGTCTTCGGGGCTGGATCGAAGGCGGTAGTATCAACGGGGTGGATCGTGCGCGTGCCTAACTGATTCAATGGCACTGTGTGCGCATCCACCTTGGATTCAAATGCACCCAACCGTGCTTCGACCCCATCCATGCGTTTCGACAGACCGGCTACCTCCTTCTCTAGGCGTAGAATCTCTTCTTGCATCTCCGTCACCATGTCGAGCATCCGCTTCATGATCTTCTCTCATGCCTTTCCGTTTGTAGGACCGTTCCTCGCCCCTTGAGTCATGCCGTTGACGAAGGAGGAGGGGCTGGGCTCTGATACCACTTTGATGCAGCGAAGGGACCTAGTATTCTCACTAATGGATGCTGGCGTAGACACTAGTTGATGCAGCATGGACATCGAAGTTTTCGATCACTGTGATGCAACGTGAATATCGGATTCTGTGATGCACTTGAGGTGTAGCAAGTAGGGGCACAACTTTCACGATCGTGCGATGTGCCAAAATGAGTAAAGAGATCACCATAAACTAACGGTGCTGGACTGCAGATTTTATTCAATAAGCTTTGAAACAAGCAATGGGAAATAAAACCACAGGCAACAAAGGAAACAATAAAAAAACAAAGATGTTGCAAACTGAAGTGACAGAGAAATAAAGAAGTGAAAAGAAAAGCTGCTGAATGAGACAAAAGGAATAAATGTCATCAGGTAAAATGTGCAGAAAGACAAAATAATGGAGAAAGGGGAAAACCGACTGGGAAAGAAAAGACTCAGCAAAAACCCAAAAAAGAACAAAAAGGAAAAACCCCACTGACGGCTGCTGCCATTCTGAATATCCTTCTCCTCCTCGCACGCAACCCTAGAGGGGTTTTTAAAGACTGCTACTGGACCCGGGTATCGGGTCCAGTATTGAACCCGAGTCTTGACCCGAATCATTTTCATGCTGTTGATGGATCGGGGTGCTGTCAATATGTAGACCGGATCCGATCCTGCTCTGCATCAGATCCCAACTGATACGAGTTACGATACACTTTTTACCATAGTTTAAAAACTCGCCGGATTAACCCGGTGACTCGATTGACTCGGCCCGGATCGCCTTGTCACTGGGTCAAAAAACAGGTGTGACCCGGCTTTAACAAAACTCGGTTGAGTCATGGGCATCACTCCTTACCGACGAATCTGGAGCGATGTGTCAACTAGCAACCGTATTTGGAAATGGGTGAGTCATGCATATATATACATATATAATATATTTTATATATAATTACATATATTATATGAAATATAATATAAATATTATGTATATTATATAAAAATATACATGTATTAATAAAATTATACATTAAATCAGTGTTATCAAAAACACGCCTTGAGGCGCAAAAGGCACACCTCCCCTTGAGGAGAAGAAGAAGAACTTTTTATATGTTAATCTCATATATTTTAACTTTTATATGTTAATCTCATATTATGCAATCAGTTACAGATTCCAGTTATGTAATCAGTTTCTTAGTTACTTTTATTAATCAATTTCTTAGTTACTTTTATATGTTATATTTATTTAGTTTCTTTATTTATTTACTTTTTATTAGTTTCTTTAGTTATATTTTAACTTTTATCGGTTAATCTCATATTTTTTAGTACTTATTCAAGATTTTTTATTGCTTATTGGGTGTTGCTTTATAGGACATTATATTTTTCAATTATATAATTAGTTTTTTGTAATCAGTTTCTTAGTTACTTTTATATGTTAATCTCACATTTTTTAGTACTTATATGAGATTTTTTATTTCTTATTGGTTGTTACTTCATCAATAAAGTATTTTTTATTTATTTGTATTTTTAGATATTTTTTTATGATTTTTTTAAAGTTTTCAAAAAAAAATGAGGCTTATGCTTTACGACTAGAGGCTTACGCCTCGCCTTAGTTTTTGGTGGAGCGCCTCACTAAGCCTCAATGCTTTTCACAACATTGCATTAAATATATTATAAAAATTATCATATAATGTATATTATATATAATATATTGGTAAAATACTATAAAATATAGATAATATATACATATATTTATATATTTTATATAAAATATAAAGTTAACATGACCTGGCCGAGTCACGAGTCACTCAAGGACGAGCCGAGTGACGAGTCACCGGGTTTTAAAACACTGCTTTTTACAACTTTGATTCTACCAATAGAAAACAAGCACCCTAGGAATCACATATATCTCAGAAACAATGTAGCTCTCAACCTATGTCTCATGGATACGGCTGCGGATATGGAGATAGAACCATTTTTAAGAAGTTTTCAATATGGCTACTATATAAAGGGACACATACAAGGGCCAAAATGGAGAATCTGTGTTACATAGCTCTCGACCTTCTATTCCTTCTACTCATTCTATATATGGAACTTTTTCTGTTGAGCATTACACATTTCTTGCTTAATGAATCCTTATATTGATCCAAGATCATAACGAAGCAGCTTTAAAGACTAAAGTGGTAACAACCTATGGCAGAAAAAAATAGATAAGACATAATATGTTGTATGCACAGCTTCTAGCTGAGAAAACAGTGGTACGATGTAGGCGGATCTACAAAATAAAGGAAACATTAATGACATAAGGAAAGGATTGTAGCTAAAGGTTACAATCAATTCAGATTATGCTAAGACATTTGCTCCTATAGCTCAAATAAATACTCTTCAAACCTTCTTTGCAATTATTGCTGTTAGGCATTGGAATTTGCAGCAATTAGATGTACAGAGTGTATTTTTCAAATGGAGGTTATTGATTCAGAGGACAGAATGTGCTTTACATGGTCTCAAGCAAGTCATTTGAGACTAGTTTCAAAAAAATTAGCTTAGTAGTGGAGACTCCTTGGCTTTCAATAGAGCTACCATGCTCCAGTTTTGTTTGTAACTAATTCCTCCAATAACCCTTTAAGCAGAAAATGACAAACTAAAGCAGAATTTATGCGGTCCCAAATGTCTCTTAGATAAACAAAAAATGATTTCATCAAAAATGCATATAGCTATTTATAATGTAGGAAAAAAATTATTCTTCTTCCTTCATATAGACCAGTAGTGGAAGCAAGCAACTCCAAAAATGTCTTTAGATAAGTAGTGGAAGCAAGCAATTCCTAAAATGACTTGCCTTATCCAAGCACTATTCTAGCTTTTCTCACACTTTCTCATTTGATTGGAGTACAAAGCAGTCATGTTTAGCCACTGAACGACTTTTCCTTCTTTACATGCAATTGTAGCTAACGTAATATATGCTTTATCATTGCACAATCAAGAAGACTAGAGAAACTTTCCTTTTTAAGGGGAAATTTTTCATTCCCTAATTGGACTTCCACTCAAAATTGCCGAAAAAGATAAAGTTTCACAAAACACATCTTTGTGGCCCTTTTGTTGGAGACAATTATGAATAAAATATGGAGCAAATTCTTGGAAAACAAGGAAAAAATTAAGCTAGACACTCGCAGCAGAAACTAGCATATCCAACATCAACAAAATAAGGGCAAGAAGATCACCTAGTTTTACTTGTGAATTTTAAGGAAATAGAAATCTCAATTCTTATTGATGCTAAAGCATATCATAATTTCCATAAATGGGAAACACTCCCAAAAAGAAAATAAAAACTCCAGACAATTCATATCAAGGGTAAGTTTGGTTTGCTGGGTCACATGTGATTCCAAATCAATTTTGATTTGGAGTCACATGTGATTCCAAATCAATTTTGATTTGGAGTCACATGAATCAGAATCACAGGAGACACCTTGTGGTTCTGACTCTCATTTAAATGAGAAAGCAACTCTGATTTGTAAAGGCAAATGATAGTTCATTTCTCACCACTCATTTTCTGATGTTTGTCTAGCCAATGCCAATGAGATTCATTCGCTCATTTGCATAAGAGTCCAAATCTCATGAGACTTGACCAAACATGCTCCAAAATCCAATTACATTTTCGAAGAAGGCTATCAACAAATAGAAACTGAAACAATATCTTAAAGCAAAAGAAATTTCTCATCTTTGAGCACAAGCCTGTGGAGACATTACAGGATGTGCATGATATATGTTGCCTAACCAGAATCTTTAAAGGATTCATAGTATAGTTGCCAGAGGAAAAAACAATAAAAAAGGAAAAGGCATTATACAGGCCATTCATGAAAAGGAATGAAGCCATATACCTCAAGAACAACACTGATTGAATGAAAGAATTGTGCATGAGCAATCAAAAAATGGTCAATGCATAAAAAGATGGAACATAGTTATAGGATAAAAGCTAGTGACCATCTTACCAGTCTCCTGTTAATGGATGTCGACTCATTGAAGGAACATAATGAGTAGGAGCCAGATCATGCCCTTTGTAATTTGTTAAATCCTCATTTGCACAGCTCAAAAGGCGTGTAATATTGCCAGGCTGACCACTAAGATGGAAGCTATGCATGAGTCCAATGGTTTGCCAATCAAAATATGGTGTACATTCAGTTGAGAAAACAGTATGGATTTTTGGCTTTACTCCTCTTAGCCTTTCAGTGGACTGTGTCCGTACTGCTTCCAATCTTTTACGCATTTCAGGAGTTAATGACTTTGGTTTGGTAAGTTCAGAAAATTTTTCGCTTTTTAAGAAACTTAAATATTTTGACCATGTGGGTTTAGGGCAGCCGATTGCTGCATGATGTATCAGTAAGCCTTCGTTCAGGGTATTTATACATTCTATGCTTAGGAACAGGCCTGGTCTTTTGTCAGGATCAGCTTCCATCTGTTGAACCTATGCAAAATCAGAAATAAACACTTCAAACAGGGAAAGATAGTTAAAATTTTATCAATATGATGAAAGAAAGTCAGTTTGATTCATTTCACCTAACATAATGTACTTTGACCCATAGTAAGAAAAAAAATTATAAACTTCTACAACACCAAATCTCCCCTACACACCATTGCTAGCAAAACTAAGTGGATTTGATAAACCAACACAAAGGAGATAAATTGTGTAAGCATCATTCACATGGAGAAATGGAAGTAAAACTTCTTCAGAGCTTACTTCTCTTGGATATGGAGGGGGAGTGAAAAGCTGATCACACTTATAGACAATATCATCTTCATGGTGTTGTAATTTATTGAAAGACCAATTTCCTACTGAAAATGCCAAACCATAGTGAAGAACAAGAGGCTCAACATCCTTTCGAGGCACATATCCGGGGTAAATCATCAGTTCATCACTTATCTTGTGGTGTAATCCCACCTGCTCATAAGAGAAATGAAAAAATATATATTGCAGAACAGTTGAAGACAGTGCATTTTAAACTTTCTACATCTAGGCAGGATACATGATATCAGTGAATTTAAGAAGCTAGTACATGCTAACTATTAGTTACTGGAAGAGGTTCCATTCACACCTCTGCAGCACCAAAAGAATATCCATACATCTCGCTTATCCAACCACTATTGTAAATGTCACCAGTAATGTTAGCTGCCCAGTGCTCCCGATCTTGCCGTACTTCTTCTGTCTTTGAAAGCCACAGTGGTGCGAAGGACCTCAAATCATCAATATGCATTACAACAAGGCCACCAACTTTGTCACAATATTCTGGATGTGCCGTATGCAGTTTTGCAAGAATATTATCACAGCCAATCAAGTATCTGCAACAGCCATAAGTGATGGACGATCACTCATGAGATTCTACCGTATAATAGGAGTATAAAATAGCAATAGAAGTTGGATGATAGCACAAGTAACTAAAAATGATCTAAACAGAAAACAATTGATCACACCAAGTGCTAGTGTAATATAAGCTTAAACTCATTTTCAATATTCTCAAAGTGTCAGAATATGATCACATGACATAGACACGTTCAACCTTCCTCCAGGTAAAAGGATTTGGAGAAATAAATAAATAACCAAGACCCTTTAGCTTTCTCCTTTGATAAGAATTTGTATTGGTAAGCTATCAACATGAAACATTTGGAATTCATTTCTCATCAGAAAACAAAGAGAAGAAAAGGAAATCTTCCGGTTTACAAAGAGCATTGAAGTATGAAGCTCTTCTGCCTACCCATAATATGCCGCAACCGGCTTTCCCCTTTCTGCACCAAGATCCCATGGTAAAATAGGGCCTCTGATGATCATATCAGCATCCATAATAACAACCCAGTCAACATTCTTCGCATCTTCACTATGATTAAGCCAATAGACAACTCCAGCAGGTTTATTGATTGCAGGGTACCTAAAAAAATGTCACCAAGGAGAAAATTCCATTACTTTCTAGATACTGTAATACCCATTAGATTATAAAAAAAAAACTAATACTATTTACCGTAGCACTCTGTCCTTCCTAACGTCAATGATCATACTAACACACAATCAGATAGTCGCCACTTGAGCATGATGCATGTTGAACATGAATGCTCAAATGGGTATGCATCAAAAAAGCAATATGACTTGTTTTCAGAAGAAATTTAGAAAATCAGAATTTCTCAAATAGAAGCGAGCCTTCCCTTTCTCCCTTCTCGACCAGACGAAGGAGTGCGGAAGGTCAGAAGAAGTTACTTGCCTTCCCCAGCTTGAAGTCAAGTGAGGCACTCTTTCTCTTAAAATAGAGGCTATTTTGCCTTGAAACCCATTCTATCCATCTTCTTCTTATGTGTAAAGACTAGCAGGGCGTTCTCTTGAAACATCCCGGTGAACGCAAAATTTCCATAGAGACCCAGATGAATAAATCATTCAAAACTAAATAAAAAAGGAAGCAAACCACAAGTTGGAAATCCATGCACAGAGAAGTTGATCCAAGAAGAACAATTTTCATCAAAATTCATAAACAATAAAACAGCAGAAGTTAGCAATTACAGAAATTTCAAATTTCACTGGTCAGAGAGAGAGAGAGAGATGTAAGCGAAATTTCAACCAGAACAAAACGACCATGCAAATCAAAGGACACCAACATCACTCAAACCAATCCAACCAAGAAAGAAACAGGAAATTGGTGATTTGGGTGTTCGAATTTTGGCCATTTCCAAATTACCAATCTCCCGTCTTGGGGTGCATGCTCATCGACGGCACCCGTAGGGTGGGCGCCAAATCCATCCCCCTGTACCCCTTCATCTCCTCGTCCGTGCAACTGAGCAGCCTGGTGACGGGTCCCGGCTGCCCACTCTTCCTGAAGCTGTGCATGAACCCCACCGTCTGCCAGTCGAAGTAGTTCTGGCACTCCACCGAGAACAGCGTGTGCATCCTCCACGGCCGCCTCCTCGCCCTCTCGCCATCCGATTCCAACGGATCGCATCGACCAACCATCGCCATCGTCAACACCACCATCACCATCAGCAAACCCATCTTCCCCCTCCCCATCTCCACATTCCCCATGGAGAGTTTCACTTAGATGGGTCCTTTCATTTCTCTCCTCTTACATTTCACGTTTGTTGGTTTGTCTGAATTCCAATTGCCACCACATTACAGATGTGTCAGAATTGGAAAACAACAATTAAAGTCAACCCGTTTGAGGTTTGAAACGTTCTCCTCAAAATTATTTTAATTCGAGGATCATGGGGTTGGACGTGAACTATTGAAAACACAATTGCTACACCATTCCTGCTCCTACTACAGTCTGCTGAACCAAAATATTATTATTGTTATCAAATTATTACTATTTATTATTATTATTACCACATTGTTATTAATATTAATGATAATATACTAAGAACTTCGTCACCATCATTAGTATTATTTAGTACTTTTATGGATAGAGGATGATTGAAACACTCCACTGATGTGCATTGGTGATTAATAGGTAAATCACGAGTTTGTTGCTTATAGTACCGTACAGGGGATGCAAACGGATCAGATCCAGAATAGCTAATGCATAGAGAGTCAGATCCGGATCGGATTGGGAACAGGTAAAAATTACAAAACCTCTATCATGGATCCAACCCATTTGCATCCCTAGTACTACATATTCTAGAATATTGGATCCAACCCATTTTAACAACATTGTTCTAGGTTCAAATCCCATGGGTGTTACCTTAAGCAACTCCCTTGGGGCAAGGGGTAAGCCAAAGGAGTTTTATGCTGTCAGGATAGCGACCATAAGCACGGCAGGCAGAGCCAGCGCAGTTAGATCTTAATTTGGTGCCGGGGTTGGTTTCTCCATGTAATATAAAAAACAACAACATTGTTTCATACCATAAGGTCACGCACTATTTTCCAATATCAAGAGCATAAACTAATGTACGATTCACAAATATCAGCGGCACTAATAAAACATTGCATGTTTTTGTTCCAATATTTTCAAAGATCAATAAGTTTTCAGAAAAAAAGGTATTTTAAAACATCAGGCTTTTGTTCTGATCATATTGCAATAAAAAGCACCTATATAATATTTTAGATTTTTATTTATGATTTTATATGCATTTTTATATTTAAGATTGTCGTAGATACTAATATTTTCTCCAGTTTTTTCAAAAAAAAGTAATTAATTTATTGTGAGATTTTCCGAGAAGGAGCTGTGCATATAAGATCCAGCCATTCAATTAGTCTGATCAAGTTTACCAAAAAGACACTGAAAAAAATTAACGAGTTTAACAAAGCCACGTCTTAGTTTCCTTGGCCATGTTTGATGTTCAACAAAGCTCGTGGTAACAATATGATATTTTACCTTAAGGTAGTAAACCTTGACAAGGTTGGAACCCGAACGGCTTGAACTTGACATTCTGCTTATGGTAATGGATCTGCAGTTCAAGACTGAGATCAATCCAAGTTTTGATGAGCTAAAATAAATCAACATATTGTTTTTTTTTTCTATAATAAATCAATGCCATTACTCATCACTGACAAAAACAAAGGCATCAAATCACAAAGTTCTCCATTAATAGGAACTTCGACCAGCACTCTCGCATAATGAAGACGCACCTTAGACAAAGTACGCTCATCGACAGCCACCAATTTACGATCCAGCGCTATAGCTATCATAACGAATATATCGTTGCACCACATGGAAGGGAGGAGACCAAAAATATGAACCCATACCGCTGCCAAGCTAAGAACATGGAACTTTGGTTTGCTCAAACCATCCCAAGACTCCATGAGTCGGATCGACCACATATCGTCTTGATTGTCAAAGCGAACCAAAAATTCGTTGTCTGGAAGAGAACATAGGATTGATATTGAGTTCCCACTTTTTGCAGAACTCTGCAACGTAAAACTCATGTTCCATGAGACGAGTGTCCCGCTTGCATACGAGAGAGAACGAGTAAGATTTCATCTTTTCTTCATAAATCTGTTGCGGGAACACTTTCTTAACGTAAAGGAAGCAAGGCTTAGGCTAGTCTCGGCTCGCAGAAATAGCGTTGCAACCTACGATCTGTGCCCATGATTTCATCGAACCGAAAGTAGACAGTTTAACCTTATCATCGATGATATGATGGGCCTCCTGGCTTGAAGTCTCATCCTTAGCATTATTGCTTAGCGGGCTATGAATTACCTCATTAATAGCATCATTGACGACGACATGATCGAACTGATTCGTGGATTTGATAGATATGTCCTCATTGATGGAGAGTGGAGCATGTGCAACCTCATAATCATGCTTCGGAACCCCGCACGTGAAAGGCGTGTTGATCCTTTTTCTCCAGCATAGAACACGAAACCGATAAGAGAGGAACGTTTGAGCCGGAGTTATGTTGGATTTAGAAATCCATGGAAAATAAAAAAGGACCGATTTACATGTTCTCGCTAAATCATTGAAACGAAAAACGGAATCCAAACTTGATGTGGAAGCATACATGAATCTATTGGTGCTCCGATAGATCGTTGACGGTATAGACCTACCCTGTCTATAATTCTGACCATTTTTTCTTTCTCTAGACCCAATGAGAGAGATACTGAATTCTCTATCTGACTTATGAAGAGCCTGGAGAGAGGACCATTATATAAGGTTTGCCAAATGTGTTTAGGAGTCTGTCTCCAATTCATCCCATTACAGAATTATAGACAGGGTAAGTCTCTCTACATAGTGTACCATACCATATGAGATACCACATGGCCTATCCGGATTAGATCACATGAACCGGGCCTGAACTTAAGACAACCTTATAATATGTGGTTTAACGTATGTAGGCCCAATTTTTTTTAACAATCTCTCACTTAGGCCATATACGTAACCTTATAATCATACATTGTAACCTTATGAGCTCAAAAATAGTGTCTTATCAATTGATATCTCTCTATCAATCTGGTCCATTGATCATGTCAATATAGAACCAAAGCGGTCTTTATTACAAATAACATAATTAGACCCATCAATGATCACATATATCGATACAACCAAATGACATGGATCGAGTACGGTTGTGAAGCATAAAAATTACATGCAATGTGATCAAACAAGCATATTTCCAACTGGTCATACTTTAAAACTTTAGTGCGATCACAAAATAATGAGTACAGAATGAAACTGAAACTTTAACTTTATAGCAAAATGGCAAAAAGAACTTTATTATATCATAGAACGTCTAAATACAAACTCCTACTAAACTAGCATGTCATAAAATGATAAAACACCCATGCGAGTTGTATGCTCATGAAAGACCTTGGGTGGCAAACCTTTAGTAAGCAGATCCACAATTATGAAGTTTGTGCCAATATGTTATATCGATATCTGACCATTATGCGCTCTTTCTTTAACAACAAGTAACTTAATATCAATATGCTTTGACTTCGATGAGCTCCTATTGTTATTAAAATACAACACTGCTAAATTATTGACATAAAAAAACTTTATCATCCTTCCAACATTATCTAAAATCTGCATCCCTTGACCAAATTACATAACCATATCTCATGGTTGGATGTCTCACAACAAGATACAAATTTTGTTGCCATGGTGGAAGAATCAATGAGTGTCTGCTTGGCACTCCTCCAGGAAATAGCTTCTCCAACCAACAGAAAAAATATAGCCTAACGTGGATCTGCGACTGGCTTGGCATCCCGTAAAGTCAGAATCAGAATACCCAATGATCTTCAATTGATCTGACTTCATATATGTGAGCATGCAACATTTTTTCTTTGCAAATACCATATAACATGTTTGGCTGCTTTCCAATGATCCATACCTGGGATATCTGTCTATTATCCTAACAATGTACGCTAAATTCAGACGCGTACATACTTGAGCATACATGAGACTCCCCACATCAGATGTATAGATAATCTATTCCATAACCTTAATTTCAGATTGATGTTTGGGGCAATGAGCGAGACTAAACTTGTCTCATTTAGCAATAGGAGTATCGTCTAGTTTGCAATCCTTCATGCCATACATTTCTATAATCCTTTCGATATAGCTCTTTTGTGATAATCTAAAAATACCCTAAGAATGGTCTTGATGTATCTGAATCCTTAATACAAAAGCGACATCTCCAAGATCTTTTATTTCAAATTTCTTTGATCCCTATAGTATGCCTATATCATTAATGGCAAACAATATGTCATCCACATATAAAACCAGGAAAATGAATTTACTTTCACTGAACTCATGGTATATGCATTCATCAACCACATTCATCTCAAAACCAAACGAGATGACAACTTGATGAAATTTATGATACCACTAACAGGAAGCTTGCTTAAGTCCATAGATAGATTTCTTTAGTTTGCAAACCATTTTCTTGGCATCGCCTGAAACAAAATATTTTGGTTGGACCATGTATATTTTTTTATCAATGTTTTCATTAAGAAATGCAGTCTTAACATCAATCTGCTGAAACTCTAAGTTATAATGAGCTACAAGTGTTATCATAATCTTAAAAGAGTCTTTCATAAAAACCGGAGAGCAAGTCTCTGTGTAGTCAATGACTTTCCTTTGAGTAAAGTTTTTTGCAACAAGACAGGCCTTATATCTTTTCATATTACCCTTTGAATCTCTTTTGGTTTTAAATATTCATTTGCAACCAATGGGTTTCACACCTTCAGGTAATGGAAGAAGATCCCATACGTCATTGTGCTTCATGGATTTAATCTTCTCATGTATTGCTTCAATCCACTTCTGAGAGTTAGAACTTTGTGTGGTTTGATGAATGTTGATTAGTTCATATTTCATTAGGCTAGTATCTTTCTCATGTTCTTGTAGAAAGACAATATAATCATCTGAAATTGCTCTTTTTCTCTCTCTAGTGGATTTCTTTAATGGCATTGGTTCTTGAGGTATTTTTTGAGGTTGTTGAGTTTGAACTCCAAGAATAAAAGCTTGATTTTGGATAGGGAGATCTAAAGCATTATCTTGATCCAAATTTGTGGAAACAATGTCAGAAATAAAAATCTGATTATTATGATCCACAACTGTAGGAAGAGAAAGAGACTCTTCTTCAAAAGCAATGTCATTTACTTTATCACTCTCCCAAACTCAACACCCTTAAAGAAACAAGCACTTCCTGTTTAAAAAAGAACTTATTCGTAGGGTCATAAAACTTATAGCCCCTAAACCTTTCAGAATACCCAATGAAATAGCAACTAATCGTTTTAAAATCTAATTTCTTTTCATATGGCCTAGCTTCAGCTAGACATCCCTAAATATGAAAATATTCCATACTAGGCTTTTGGCCTGTCCATAATTCATATAGGGTCTTAGTTACTGCTTTAGAGTGTACCCTGTTAAAAACATAAGCTGCAGTCTTTAATACTTCTCCCTAGAGAAACTCTGGTAAGGTAGAATGAAAAATCATACTCCTTACCATATCCTTAAGAGTCATGTTTCACCTTTCAGCAACATCATTCATGCTAGGGGTGCCTGACATGGTATACTGAGAGATGATCCCACATTTCTCTAAGAATTTAGTGATGCAATTTTTTCAATAAAGCATTTTAAAAATATATTTTCAATAAAAATGTTTGTGCAAACCGTGCATCAAATAATAAAAACCGGTTCACACTAGTGGTGAAGTCTGGGTTGAACTTAGGGAACGAGAAAAATACTTTGTATTCTATAAATAACTAAGCTACTCTTTATTGCCTTAAAAAATAAAAATTAATTAATTAAATAAATAAGAGTGATGCCCCTGCGGAGGGCGTAAACAAATAAAAATATAGTGCCTTATTATAAACTCAAATTGAATTGAATTAAATAAAATAAAAACCTAAGCTAAAGAGAAAAGAGTCTTCATTGCTTGAGCTTCTTATCCCTTGGTGTTTCTTCAGTTGCTTATTGTCCTTTCTCTATTCTGAGGGTTGCCTGAGGGGCCTTTTGAGAGGACCTTTTGGCGACCTTAGAGGGTTCTTCAGGGGTACTTTTGAGGGCTCATCTATAATCAAACACTTTTCTGCAAAACAAAAACAAAAACAATTATGCCAAAATCTAAGGTTAGTTTTATGAAAAATCATAAAAAAATAAGAAACTAACTAACGTGAAACAAACTAAATCACTAAATGACAAAATAGCTAAACAAACAAACTAACTAACTTACTAGATTGAAACAAATTAAAAACAACTAACTGAATCAAAACAAGAAAACCATGAATTGTATTTAAGCATGAACTTAACTAAACTAATTCTAATAAAAGAAAACGTGAATGCAAAGCTAATTAACTAATTGCATTAAAGAAACTAAGATGTTAGATCAAAAATCACAAAGTAATAACGACTGCATCTCACTAACCCAAATCAAATTGAATCAAACTTTAATGTCATTCAAAACTAATTAATTCAGATCTAACTATCGAATTATAAATTATGAAATTAACAATTACTAAGAAGAATATTAAAATATTTTAACTACCCAAAATTGTAAATCACGAAAAGTAAATTCTGAGCTAACCGAATTAATCTAAATTGAATAACCAAATTATTCTAAATCTAACACTATTTCATGATAACTCCGCCTGTGTAGTTATACACTGCCAGTCCCAAGCCCGGATAAAGGAGGAGGGTTGCGGTAGGCCTGTGACAGCCAGCATAAAAACTTTGTCATATCCTATGAAAATGAACCAATATGAGAATTTCGTTGGGGCGTTCCCTACTGAGCGACGCGCTGTACTCTCTAGGCTCGGAGGCAGTGATAAATGTGCAAGGGTTGCTAGGTCGTCGCCCAGAAGCGACGCGTCACACCGGCGCCCGGGTGTGGTGTCAAATAGGCAAGGGTTCCCTCACTTTGTTGGACGGGTGGGGGTAAAGAAGTTAGTCCAAGACCATAAAATTAGGTTAGCCACTTGGAACATAGGGTCTTTAACTGGTAAGTTGGTAGAGTTAGTAGATGTTATGTGTAGGAGAAAGATTGATATTTTATGTCTTCAAGAGACCAAATGGGTAGGTGAGAAAGCTAAAGTGATAGAACCTTGGGGATATAAGATTTGGTATACAGGAATAAATAGGAATAGGAATGGAGTAGGGATTGTTATGAGTCGTCAGTTTATAGATAATGTAGTTGAGGTCCGTAGGAAGGGTGATAGAATTTTACTTATTAAATTAGTATTAGGTACGGATATTATTAATATTATTAGTGTTTATGCACCTCAAGTAGGTTTAGATGATTCTATTAAGCATCAATTTTGGGAAGATTTAGATGGAGTAGTACAAGAGACATCCTATAGAGAAAAGCTTTTCATCGGCGGTGACCTTAATGGACATGTAGGCATTAGTAGGGATGGATTTGAGAATATCCATGGAGGCTATGGTATAGGAGAAAGAAATGAAAGTGGAGAAAGGATTTTAGATTTTTGTTTGTCCTATGATATGATCTTAGCAAACACTTGGTTTAGGAAGAGGGAGTCTCACCTAGTAACATTTAAAAGTGGGGTTAATACGAGTCAGATAGATTTTTTCCTACTTAGAAAGAGAGATAGGGGTTGTTGCATCGATTGTAAGGTTATACCAGGAGAAAGTGTAGCTACACAACATAGAGTCTTAATTTTAGATCTTAGAATTAGACAATGCCGCAAAAGGGATAGACATAGGATAGATCCTAGAATTAAGTGGTGGGCACTGAAAGGAGCTAAACAAGGAATGTTTGTAGAGCAGGTAGTTAAGGAAGTTGATTGGTGTCTCGAGGAGGATTCAGAATCAATGTGGAATAAGATAGCGGGTGGTATGAGAAAAGTAGCTAAGGAGGTATTGGGTGAGTCTAAAGGCGGTGCACCACTAGGTAAGGATACATCATGGTGGAACGAGGATGTCAAATTAGCTATTAAGGTTAAAAGAGAGTGTTATAGAAATCTAAGTAAGAGTCGTGATAATGAGAATTTGGAGAAGTATATGATAGCAAAGAAGGAAGCTAAAAAAGTTGTTCGAAACGCGAGGGCTAAGGTATATAAGGAGGTTTATGACAAGTTGGATACCAAAGAAGGCGAGAAGGATATTTATAGGCTTGCAAAGATGAGAGATAGGAAATCGAAGGATTTGGGTATGGTTAGATGTATCAAAGATGAAACGCAAAGGGTTTTAGTCAAAGATGAGGAGATTAAGGAGAGATGGAAAGATTATTTTGATAAGCTATTTAATGATAGTCATGCTCAAGATCTTGGAGACTTCTCCATTCCTTTTCATGAGATAAATCGTGACTTCATGCGCAAGATTGAAAAGAAAGAAATTGCAGAGGCTTTGAAGAAAATGAAATCAAGAAGGGCAGTTGGCCCAGATGGTATACCTATCGAGGCTTGGAAATGCTTGGGAGAGAAAGGTTTAGAATGGTTGACAAATCTTTTTAACTTGATTTGGCGAATAAATAAGATGCCTAATGAGTGGAGGAAGAGTACTTTGGTGCCTTTATATAAGAATAAGGGTGATATACAAGATTGCACAAACTATCGTGGTATAAAACTCATGAGTCATACTATGAAACTTTGGGAGAGGGTGATTGAGTCTAGGTTGAGGAAGGTTGTCATGATATCGGAGAATCAATTTGGTTTTATGCCTGGAAGATCAACTATGGAAGCTATACATCTTCTTAGACAACTTATTGAAAGATATAGAGAGAGGAACAAAGATTTGCATATGGTTTTTATTGATTTAGAGAAGGCATACGATAGAGTACCTAGGGACGTTCTCTGGTGGACAATGATGAAGAAAGGTGTTTCTCTCAAGTACATTAGTATAATTAAAGATATGTATGAAGGAGTAGTAACCAATGTCCGCACTTGTGGAGGGGTGACAACCAATTTTCCGATAACGGTTGGGTTACATCAAGGATCTGCTTTAAGCCCTTTCCTATTTGCGATAGTGATGGATGAGCTTACGAGATCAATTCAAGAAAATGTACCGTGGTGTATGTTGTTTGCTGATGATATTGTTTTGATTGATGAGTCTAGAGCTGGGGTTAATGCTAAGTTAGAATTATGGAGACAGACATTGGAAGCTAGAGGTTTTAAGTTGAGTAAGAGTAAGACTGAATATATGGAATGTCGGTTTAGTAAGCAACGAAGTAGGGATGGGAGTGTAGTGAAGCTTGGTGAGCAAGATATACCGGTGAATGATTATTTCAAATATTTGGGATCCATCATTCAAAAGTATGGAGAAATTGATGGAGATGTAAATCATAGGATAAAGGTTGGGTGGATGAAATGGAAAAGTGCTACTGGAGTGCTGTGCGATCGTAGAATGCCATTGCGGTTGAAGGGAAAGTTTTATAGGACGACTATTAGACCCGCTTTACTATATGGTACGGAATGTTGGGCTGCCAAGAGACATCATATTCAAAAAATGAGTGTAGCTGAGATGCGGATGCTTAGATGGATGTGTGGAAATACAATAAAAGATAAGATTCGGAACGAAGAGATACGTAAGAAGGTAGGTGTTGCACCCATTGAAAATAAGATGCGAGAGAATCGTTTACGGTGGTTTGGACATATTCGGCGAAGGCCTAATGATGCTCCAGTTAGAAGGTTGGAGAAATGGGAAAATATATTAGTTAAAAGAGGTCGGGGTACGCCTAGGAAGACTTGGATGGAGATGATAGGAAAGGATATGAATGCTTTGAACCTCACCGAGGACATGGCGTTGGATAGAAATGATTGGAGGAAAAGGATTCATGTGGAAGACCCAAAATGAATTTCTTTTTTGGTTCATATCGCTGACCCCAATTGTTTTGGGATGAAGGCGTAGTTGTTGTTGTTGTTGTTGTTGTAACACTATTTCATGATGCTACGAAGAAACATATACTTATCTAATCTACAGAAAAACAAATACTAATGGAATCAACATATGCTAATGAGAATCATAATGCTGAAAATAAAATGCGATGCATGCAATGATCTTAAATACTACGGAAAAGAAGTTTACCTTGCGACTTACCTCTGACGGATATGGGTTGAGAAGAAGAAGATGGTTTCTCCATTATAATCATACACACTCCACTCTCTCCGATGATGAGGGCAAGAAGAACCGGCGATGATGAGGGGAAGAAAAAAAGAAGAGCAAAAAGAAGAAAAAAGAAAAAAGAAAAGGGAAGAAAACGAGCTTGAGAAGAGAAAGAGAAAAAAGAAGAGGAAGAAGAGGTAGAGAGGAGAGAGGGGGGGCATATCTCAAGAGGGAAAAACATGTTTCTCTTCTTAAAATTTTCTTTGTATAGTTTTCTAATTAGGTTTTCAGAAAATCTTTCAAAAAGTGTCTTTAAAATTTTTAATATTTCAAAAGACCTCTCTTTCTAAAACTATTTTCTACAAACTTAATTAGTTTTCCCAAATTACTCCAAAAAGGCTCAAATTGCATTTTTGATAAAAATCATGAAAACCTTCGCAAACAAGCATTTTTAAATGATTATTGCACATGATCATGCTTGAAAATGTATGAAATTATGCATGATCATTTAGCAAAAGGCCCTAGACGTTGTTTAACTGATCCATCATATCTGTCATAGTACTCACCACCATGGTCAGATCTGACGGCCTTAATTCTTTTGCAAAGTTGGTTTTCAACTTCAGCCTTAAACGATTTGAACACATCTAGGAACTGAGACTTTTCATGAATTAAATATAGGTACCCATAACGAGAATAGTCATCTATGAATATAATAAAATATTATTGACCATTCCAAGAAGTCGTATGGAAGGGTCCACAAATATCAATATGGATTAGTTCTAAGACGTTTGTTCTCCTTTCGGCACCTAATTTTCTTATGTTTGTTCATTTTCCTTTTATACATTCAACACAAACCTAAAAGTCAGTAAAATCAAGAGAATCAAGAATCTCATTTGACACAAGCCTTTCAATTCTTTGTTTAGAAATATGACCTAAGCGCTTATCCCATAACAAAACATAATTCTCATTTGTCAATTTTTGTTTTGTACCACGAGAACTTAATTGCAAGGTTTAATTAAATGAGGCAATAATATCAAGCATATAAATGTTATCAACCGTAGATAAAGAACCAGTCCCAATAAGGTTTGAATCATGAAATGATTTAAATGCATTGTTTTCAAATAAACAAGAATAACCATATTTGTCAAAAATGAAAATAGAAAACAAATTTCATCTAAAAGACGACACAATAAATGTTTCTTTCAAATCCAAATATTTTTCAGTCTTTAATAACAACCTAAATGTCCCTATTGCCTCAACTTCAACTATTTTTTCATCGCCCACATAGATGAATCTTTCAGTATCAATTGACGGCTGACAACTTAGGCAACCCTTCATAGTAGTAGCACCAGAATTCATCCTCCAAATGTGTTCGAGCACAGAAGTCAAATTAACTTTAGAATAAACCAAAGTAAGGAATGTACATTTCTTTTCACGCTAGGCATAATACTTAGTACAGTCCTTCTTCATGTGACCCTCCCCTTTGCAAAAGAAACAACTAGACTTTGGGTCATGATGCCTTTTTTGTTTCTTCTGCGATTGAGGGTCAAATGCAGCTTCCTTAATTTTTTTTTCTTAAACCTATCTTTATAGGTTACTGCCAAATGAACACTCTCAGTCTTCTCTTGCTTCATCATATTCTCTTCTTGCACACAGTGTGAAATGAGCTCATTAAGAGTCCATTTCTCCTTCTGACAGTTGTAACTGACCTTAAACTGACTATATTGTGTAGGAAGGGATATCAAAACCAAGTGTACGAGTAAATCCTCAGATAACTCTAACCATAGTGCCTTGAGTTTTAAAGCAAGATGGGACATCTCTATGATGTACTCTCGAATGTTTACTTTGCCCTTATACCTCGTTGAGAAAAGACTCGAAAGAAGAGTACTTGTTTTAGCCTTTTCATTTTTCGCAAAATGTTTTTCAATCTCTTCAAGGAAACATTTGGCATTTGCCTCTTCAGACATGGTGCCCTTGAAGGATTCAAGAATTGCATGTTTCATGATTATGAGACTTATGCGATTAGATCGATCCCACCACTTAAAGTTCTTTTTATCCTGAGTAGAACTCATATCCGTAAGAGCAGGTGGTTGATCTTCTCGTAGTACAAGATCCAGATCCATACATCCAAGCACAATCATAACGTATTCTTTTCAGTTCTTGAAATTGGAATCTCTCAAAATAGAAATAGAATTAATGTTTATAGTTATCATAGAAGTAGATGTATTAACTGAATAAAGAACAAACAAACTCATAATTAACATACATTTCTCACATGCAATAACATATTTAAACAATGGTGAACCCCATTACAAGATACCCAACACAACATTGACATTTAGTCTTTAGACAAAAGTGTCAAGTTGTAAGTGGTACTCTCTATACAGTAATCAAAACATGGACAGTCAGTCTTATCAAACAACAAGCCTTTCTTTGGACCGACTTGTTATTCACATGAAAAACTAAATGATTGTTCCATATTTATTATTGAAAATATACATTTGGGTTCGCCCAGACAGTGATCTTCTTTTGGGCCGATCGCTATTTGCATGAACCACAAACATACATACATCATAATATTTCAAAATGAACTAACCTACACAACAGAGGTTACTTTGGCAACATATTGATTCAATTAATTCAATTTAAAATATTGGACCCAGAATAAAAAAATAATACCAATGTTTAAATATGTTAATAAGTGCACAAAAACAATAAGACAAGTAAAATAACATACATAGGCCGAAAAGTAACCAAATATCGACCCACCAAAGTGACCCATGATGCATGCCAAATAGCCCTATAAAATCCTTAATTTTTTTATATAAGGCATAGCACACAAGTTCAACCAAACCCAGGTACAAACTTGCACCATTGGGTTGAGTCCAACCAGACCCGACCCGCAAAATAGTGCAACTTGATCCGGTTCAGTCCCCAAAAACCAAATAGGGACTGAACCGATCATGTGCCTCATGGCTGAACAAGACCTGAGCTGGTCTGACCAGACTAGTGACCGAATTGGGTTCAGGTCACCAAAGGGGGCTTGTACCCAATAATGTACAGGATCAAATCGGCCCTGGCCCGACTGACCCGGTTGAAGATGATGCTGAATCGGCCCTGGCCCTGTTGAGCCTGTTGAAGAGGGCATTAAACTGGCCCTGTCTCGATTGAGCGGATCTTGTTAGTGAGATGATCGTTCGTGCAGACAACCGATGCTCATCTAGCAAGCACATCTAGCGTGGTGAAGTCGATATTTCGTCTGGCCTGCTAACATTTGTTGTCCAGTCGACCTCTACCTAGGCATGCAAGATGCCACTTGGTATGGAAGCCTGCTCGTTGAAGGAGACCTTTATAACCCCCTCATCAACTCTTGCTAGATCTTCATTGAATGACCGACAGAAGTCTAACTTGTTAGAAAATCGTGTGGGCCTACATACGTTGAACCACACATTGCAAGGTTATCTTAGGTTCAGACCCAGTTCACGTGATCTAATCTGAATGAGCTCTATGGTATCTCATATGGTATGGTACACTATGTGGAGAGACCTGCTCTGTCTATAATTAAGGGTGGAAAAATTTGACATGACCCGCCAACCCGCTTCTTAGTTGAGTTTGGCTTAAACGGGTTCGTGTCGTAAACGGGTCGACCCACCTAACCCGTTTATTAAACGGGTCGGGTTCGTGTTAGGGGTATGCCAACCTGCCAACCCGTTTGACTCGTTTAATAAATGGGTTAGGCAGGCAGGTCAACCCGTTTACACGAACCCATCAACCCGCAAGCCGTTTATATTTAAAATGGTTCTTTGGGATGATTAAATTCGCAACTCGTTTGTAATCCAAACAGGTAATCGTGTTGACCCATTTTAAATATACACGACACTTTTAAATATTTAAAACCTGCCCTACAGAGGTGACAAGACTTGAGAGCAATAGCATTAAATATGAGAGAGAGAAAGATGTGGAAAGTTAATCGCAGATGTGACAAGACTTTAGAGCAATAGCATTAAATGTTCTCATTTGAAAAAAACATTAATTTTTTTTAACATCAAATTAAGCTAAACATATAACTCTTTTTAATTTCTTCTTACTTAAAATAACTCCCCCTTCTTATTTCATGCTTGCAACATCTTTTAACGGAGAGATATAAGCATGTCGGGTCGACCCGACCCGTTTATTAAACGGGTTAACCTTGTCGGGTTACCTGTTTAATAAATGGGTTGTGTTCGTATTTGCCACATCCGACCCGTTTAATAAATGGGTCGGGTTCGTGTTGAGGTGTTCTGACCCGCCAACCCGACCCGTCGACCCGACACGATTGTCACCCCTATCTACAATTCTATAATGGGATGAATCGAAGACAAACTCCTAAACACATTAGGTTATTGTCCTCAAACCTTATATAATGGCCCTCTCTCCAGGCTTCCCATAAGTCAGATAGAGAATTCAGTCACTATCTTATTAGGTCTAGAGAAAGAAAATTGGTCAGATATACAGGTTCTAGAAGATCATACCGTCAACGATCTACCAGAGCACCAATGAATTCAGGTACGCTTCCATATCAAGTTTGGTTTCCGTTTTTCGTTTCAATGATTAGGTCTAGAGAAAGAAAAATGGTCAGATATACAGGTTCTAGAAGATCATACCGTCAACGATCTACCAGAGCACCAATGAATTCAGGTACGCTTCCGTATCAAGTTTGGTTTCCGTTTTTCGTTTCAATGATTTCGTTCTCTTTGGTTTTTGGTGGATTTCTAAATCCAACAATTGGTATCAGAGTGCACGTTCCCATTGAATTATTGAAAAAATAAGATTTCATATATATTTTATTTTTTCTTGGTTTTCTGGCAATGATCTATTATGGTTGTGGATCGCTGCAGGGCAGCATGGAGTTCTGTCCCCATTTGGTTTGCTGGACAGGATACCCATCGAGCTCATCCTATGTCTGTCGATCAAGCGAAAGGGCCATTTGAGCCTTCCTCAATTTTTTTTTCTGATCATCGGTCTACCACCGAGTGGTGCGGGGCTTGCCCCTTTTCTGACTGTCGTTCGAGCATACACTCGATCCGATCGTCAGACAAGCATTTGCCTACTACGATCATTGGACGACTCAGACGACCGCACAATCGGGATCAACATAGTGTTTCAGATCATGCGGGAGGGTCGTTCGGCCCTCCCCCATTTTTTTTTGGTCGTCGGGCGACAGGAGGGGTCGTTGGCTGCTCGATTCATCGAGCGGTGGATAACGACCCTCATCAGAATGTTCGACGATGGAGTGCCTTGTTGACACCATCATCGGAGGATGGGAGGGCCGTCACCTTCCTTCTGGTGGTCGAACAGTGGGTGGCGGAAGTCCCCCCTCTTTTCTTATGTTCGTCGGACGACAAAAGATGGATGCCATCTAGTCTTTTGGATCTACCAACATTCGGGCCAGATTCGGCCAACGCTGACGATCTTCACAGATCGGTGGCTATTGCAGTCGGATTTGGCACCCCGTCAATGAGACTCAGCTCTCCGCCAGTGAGTTTTTGGTGATTCGTTAGGGCCTCATTGGATTCTGACGAATCACACTGCTGTCCACCCAGGACGAGGCTTACGGGTTGAACCAGGCGAAATGGCCTTCAGGCCAGTTCGGTACCTATTGGCCGACTCAAACTGCCAGGACGATTCAGCGCCCTCTTCAGCCGGCTCAACTGGGCCAAGGCCGATTCGGCATCCTCTTCAGCCGGCTCAGCTGGGCCAGGGCCAGTTTAGCGCCCTCTTCAGCTGGCTCAACCGGGCCAAGTTCGATTTTCTGCTTCAGCTCAGTGTTGTGAGAGGCGTACGCCTCATAGGCGAAGCGCACACTCAAGGTATTGAGGCGTTTCAGGCTTGAAACGCATGCTTCACTCATGTGAAGCGCACGACTCAAGTCGAAATGCGCTTCACTTCTAAAGCGTACGCATCTGTGTAGTCCCTACAAACCGCCCCTTTCCTGCCAAAATTCGCCGCTGGGGACAGTGACGAGCAGGTTGGCGCCATTGTCAATGGTTTCCTCCCCATGCCCACATTCACCACCACAACAGAATCCATCTCACCTCCCGGCGACGCCGCCGCCACCTCCTCCTCCACGGCACTCTGCCCGCCTCTTCCCTCGAATTGCAGGACCAAAGAACCGCCGAGGATGAGGTTGAGGGTGAGAGGTTCGCCGGAGCTGACCCTTCGGGTTTGGACGGAGACGTTTGGACGCCGGCAGGCCCTCCGTTGGAGGTGAAGGACCTGGAGGAGCTTCCCGAGCAATGGAGGCGGTAGAAAGTTGTCTGACTCTGTAAGATTCTGCCCTCCCACAAGCCCGCCACGCTTATCAGGATCCTCAATTCTCAACGAAAGTGGATGACCCAAGAGGACGCAACGTATATCATCGTCCATTTCTTGAGGATTCGTGAGAACGATGCCAGTTTTAGGGTTGGTTTCTTGCTTTCCTTTTATAGTCTGAATTCCCATTTGTTGATTTCATGGCTTAAGCAGTCTGAGTTAACTAAAGCTAAAAAATTCATCCTTTGGTTTACTTCCCAATCTCAATTTGGTTGGTTGGTATGATCTAAGTTGGTTGAATTCTAAAAAGATGTTATACCTTTTCAGAAGAAAAAAGGCCTTTTTGGGTTTTAGCATTATGAGTTAGAGTAAGTTGAATTTAAGTGTTTTAATGTTTTTCTAATTCTTTAGTTCTTTCTTTCTTAAATTTTCTTGTGCAGCCTGCTTTTGAGTTCAAGATGTAATCTATCTGACTTATTTAAATGGCACAGGTTTTAGTAAAAATGTAATTTACTTAACCTGGTTGAAGATTTCAGTGGATGTTAGGACATACCCTTAAAGCTTTTGAGCTTTCTTTATGCGTTATGAGCTATGTCACATGGGTGCGGGTGCGGGTGCGGGTGCGGGTGCGACACGGGTGCGGCGCAATTCCAAAAAATTTGGACACGGGGACTCGGCTATATATATATATATTAAAAAATATATATTATAAATATATATATTTTAAATATTATAATTATATATATAACAATAAATTAACACATAAAGATTGTAAATTTTAAAGCAAAAAAAAAGCAATTCTTAACAACACAAACTTACCAAAATATAACACATAAAGAAGCTTGTGAGTGTGATAAACAACAAAACTTATCATAAGTCTGCCTCATCGTCTGAATTAGAAGGAAGAACAGGATCGATGTAGTCCATGTTGAGAGTATGTAAATTATGTTCTCCCTCCAAGTCAAAATCTTCTGGATTTACATCCCAATTCTTGGATGGTCCACAACTGCATCAAAAAATCACTATATTAGTATCTAACTTAAAACTTTGAATACAAATATGAAATATTTAAATACAAACTTTGAATACAAAGAAAAAAAAGTACCTATACTCTTCTTTGGTGCGGCGAGAAATTAATCGTAGATTTGAGTGAACATATACCAAATCCTCTGCTCTTTTACTAGTGAGTTTGTTTCTTTTAATGTTGTGAATTTGAGCATATGTACTCCAATTTCTTTCACAACAAGATGATGTAGCAGGTTGAGATAACAACTTCATTGCAAGACGTTGCAGATTTGGTGTCTCTGATCCATATGTTGCCCACCAATTAAGGGGATCTTCCTCGTCCCTTGCCACAAGTGCTGCTAAAGAATCAAATCTTCCAGTAGAAAACTTGTCAAACTCACTATTTACAACCTTAAACATGTGAGGATCATTAAAAACTCTTCCCAAATATATCATTTTATTTCTTGATATCTCAGGATCTTCATTTGGAGAAACACGACCAACACCTGCTGTCAACCATTTTTTTGCATAGTATTTTGGATTGAGAGAGTGTGCCATGCAATGCAAAGGTGTATTGCTTTTATCCCATCTTCTCACTAAAACTGAATATACATGATTGTAAAATTCTGAATCATCAAGTGCAATATCTTTCTTCTCATGTTTAAAAATGATACTTTGAACTTTTTCAATCATATTGTCCCACATTTCATAAATTCTATGAAGCATGGGTACATCTCTGTCAACTTCTCTCAGCATTTCCCAAATAGGCTCTGTAAATTCAACAAAATATGTAATTTTATCCCACCAAAAATCATCACAGATGCATTTTTTGATAGCTTGAGCCTTGACATCATCTTCAGTACGATAAAAATCCCAATCTTGATCAGCCACCATCATCATCAATGCATTCTTGAGTTGCTTAATTCTTTTTATCATAACAATTAGAGAAGCAAAACGAGTTTCAGCAACTTTCAGTAACTTGAGATCAGAATGCCTATTAAATATAGAAAGGGCATGATGATGGTTTACAACAAAATTTCTAATATTTCGAACATCATGCTCTATTTCCTCAATCCATAAGCACATTTCATGTGCATGTGCATCATCTTTTGATGGATTGCATATACTCTTAAGTGCCAAATTTAAACTGTGTGCTGCACAAGGAGTCCAAAAAATATGTGAATATGTATCTTCACTTGCCAAATTCATTCATGCACGACTGCAAACTGGAGCATTGTCAGTAATGATTTGCACCACACTTTCTTCACCCACTTCTTTTATCACTTCAACAAATAATCTCTTTAAATATTCAGCATCTTTATACTCTCCAGATGCATCAACAGTCTTCAAAAAGATTGGCCCATTTAGTGAGTAAGCAATGAAGTTTATCAGTGGTCGCCTTTGTATATCAGTCCACCCATCAGAAATAATCGACACTCCATGTCGTTTCCATGCAAATTTTTGGGTCTCTAGCAAGTCTTCAATTCTATTTTTTTCCTCTACAAGAATGATTGTTCTTAGTTTTTCTGAACTAGGAGGCACATAACCACTCAAATTGCAATTAGCCAAAGATGTAATCATATCTTTCCAGTATGGACTTCTAGCTACATTAAAAGGAATTGAGCTTGAGTAAAAGAATCGACCAATCTTTTTATCAATTTCTGCTCTTGCCATGTTTTTGAATGACGCTTGTATTGTTTTATTGCTTTCCATCTTTCTTTTCTTTAAAAGCTCTTCTTGTGTATCACTAGCAGTAGGAAAAGACAAATCAATCGAATCGCTTTTCATCTCTGCAATTTTCTTCTTTTCAGCTTCCTCTTGTTCTTTTTTTAATTGCTTTAACATGTCTTTGTCAACCCCAGAACATGCCCTAATTCCTTGACCACGAATATGCAAAAGATGTGCTTTCACACGCGTATAAGAACCTGTGAAAACAGTCTTACATAGATTACAATGAAACTGCACATTCCCACCACCACCACTACTAGCTTTTATCCCTTTTGTCACAAGCCTCCAAAGTGGTTGAGAAACATCTAATTCAGGGTTAGAACTTGAACCAAATGTATTGACACTACCGCTAGAACTCGCCATTATATCTGAAAAGTGAAAACTGAAAAGAAAATAATTAAATAAGTAAATAAAATAAAGTTAATAAAACAAGGAATATTGGAGGGGCCGAGTCCCTCTTCTGCGAGCAGAGGGTGCAGGGAGGGGGGCCGAGCCCCTCCTCTGTGAGCAGAGGGTGCAGGGAGGGGCCGAGCCCCTCCCCTGCGAGCAGAGGGTGCAGGGAGGGGGGCCGAGCCCCTCTTCTGCGAGCAGAGGGTGCAGGGAGGGGGCCCGAGCCCCTCCCCTGCGAACCGAGGGTGCAGGGAGGGGCCGAGCCCCTCCCCTGCGAGCAGAGGGTGCAGGGAGGGGCCGAGCCCCTCCCCTGCGAGCAGAGGGTGCAGGGAGGGGGGCCGAGCCCCTCCTCTGCGAGCAGAGGGTGCAGGGAGGGGCCGAGCTCCTCCCCTGCGAGCAGAGGGTGCAGGGAGGGGGGCCGAGCCCCTCCTCTGCCAGCAGAGGGTGCAAGGAGGGGGGCCGAGCCCCTCCCCTGCGAGCAGAGGGTGCAGGGAGGGGCCGAGCCCCTCCCCTGCGAGCAGAGGGTGCAGGAAGGGGGGCTGAGCCCCTCTTCTTCGTGCAAAGGGTGCAGGGAGGGGGGCCGAGCCCCTCCTCTGCCAGCAGAGGGTGCAGGGAGGGGCCGAGCCCCTCCCCTGCGAGCAGAGGGTGCAGGAAGGGGGGCCGAGCCCCTCTTCTGCGTGCAAAGGGTGCAGGGAGGGGGGTCGAGCCCCTCCTCTGCCAGCAGAGGGTGCAGGGAGGGGCCAAGCCCCTCCCCTGCGAGCAGAGGGTGCAGGGAGGGGGGCCGAGCCCCTCCCCTGCGAGCAGAGGGTGCAGGGAGGGGGGCCGAGCCCCTCCTCTGCGAGCAGAGGGTGCAGGGAGGGAGGCTACGAGCAGGGTCGACATACCTGACGGAGGGGGAGACGGTGGTTGCCTGTCGCCGGAGTTCGGATCGCCGGCGTGGTTGCAGGAGAAAGCTGCAGGGGCTGAGGGGGAGAGGCAAAATCGAGAGGGTAAGCCCCTCTCCCTGTCGATAAACCCCTTTTAGGGTTCGGCTGCCAAAAACAATTTGGATCTGGGTCGGGTTTGGACCCGACCCAACCCGGATCCAAAACAAAATTTAAAACTCGAATTGGACAATTTTGGACTCGGTCAAAGTTGACCGAGTCCAAAATGTGGTCGGACTCGGCCCGGACTCGTTGACCGAGTCCGACTCGGAGTTGACCGAGTCCGGGCCGAGTCCAAAGCCGCACCCGAGTCCGCACCCGAGTCTGTGCGTGTCGACGCGGGTGCGGCAACCCTTTAGCCGAGTCCGTGTGACATAGGTTATGAGATGTTATAATTTGATCTAGAACACCATCAATTGGATTCTTTGAAATACAATGTCTTATGAATTGTCACTCTGTTCTGAATAAGCCCATGGCTTAGGAACTTCCCTGCATAAGTATTTAAGTCAAGGTGCAGAGTATTATCAAAACAGGTTTTCCTGACTAAGGTTATAAGGCGGACACGAGAACAGTTGCGTTGAGGTCGACCTCAAAAAGATGAGAAAGCTTTTCAGACGCTATTAAGTAGGAAGCTTCTAGTCAGGTATAAACTATACTAAATGGAAAAGAAATGTGAGAGAGCATGCACTCACTTGAGGGGTACGATTGATGCTGTATTGACCAAAAATATAGGCCTCTTGCAATCAAGTTGAAGACTTCTAAGTCATATTTGCATCATAAATTACTTGAGTAGACAATAGCAGCACTGAAAAAAAATAGTTGCTTTCTGTTGTGCAAGTTTTATAGTATTAGTTTTGCGCTGAAACTTGTTAGTTAAAGGTAAATACTGGTTGTGATAGTATGATAAAAATGTATTCTATGATGGAGGAGAAAATAATCAAGCTTTTTTCGTCCTTTGAACTAGTATTCTTTAGTTTCCGTGGCCAATTTTTATATGTGATACATAGTAACTGGGAATGCTTTTTCTTAATTTCTTTCTGAAAGGCCAAAATGACATTCTTTAGTTTCCGTGGCCAATTTTTATGTGATACATAGTAATTGGGAATGCTTTTTCTTAATTTCTTTCTCCTGAAGTTCTACTAATCGATGCATAATTCCACTGTACAGAGGTTTACCATTTACTAACAAGAAACTATGCTGCAACTTGTGCAGGTGTATAAGTGGATGGTCCAGCAACATTGGTTTCAATTTGATTTTGCTCTCGTTACCAAGCTAGCAGATTACCTGGGCAAGGAACGAAAATATTCAAAGTGTCGAGAGTTGTTTGATGACATTGTAAACCGTGGGCAGGTGCCTTGTGAATCTACATTTCATATATTAATTATTGCTTATATTGGGGCAGATGCACATGGACCATGATAGTTCATTGCTGAAATACTATAGTTTCATGATAGTTCTATTGCATGTATGCATTTGACATGTCCAAGAAAAAAATATTTATATGCATCACTAAGATTTTTTTTTTTGTTTAGGTCGTTTTTGATGGAAACAAATTCAAGGTTATAATTTAAAAAAATTGGGAGCTATTTATTTTTCAAGTCCTTCAAAAACCTTATATTTACTAAATCAACCATCAAACAAACTCATATATGTATATAACAAACTCATATATGTATATTTATATTAAAAAACCATTTACCAGTGCTATTTTATTACTATTATATATTTTATTATTTTGATCATGAAGCTTACGCTTCAATGCCTCGAGGCTTAAGCCTCGCTTCATAACATGCTCAACGCCTCGCTTCGCCTCATCGCATTTAACAACCTTGCTTCAGCTAACATTCATGCAAAGGTACTCTTCTTAAAGTGGATAATGGCGACCTGAACTTGTTTATACTTGGGTCTAAGACCTTTCATGAAATGAAAAAATTGTTCTTCACAATTTTGTTCTTCCTTTGAAGAGCATCGTTGAATGTATCTCATATAGGCTTTATTTTAGTCATTTGATCCCATAGTCTTTTGAGAGTACCATAATACTATCTAACAATCTTATCTTCTTGTTTACAATTGTGGATACAGTCACTCAAGTCCCATATGTGTGCAATATCCTTGTGTATAAGTTTGTTTAATGAAAACCCATGTTTCATTGGCTCTTTCAAATTCAAAAATGTTGGCACATGGTTCTTCACACATACTTTCTATGAAAACAGAAAGAACCTTGGCATGACTAACTTCTCATTCTTTGTAGGTCTTTTTTAGTCCAAGAGAGCCTTTTCTCTCAGTCCCTTTAAAAATTTCTTCCTTGGTCAACCCATCTTCTCCCATGACTTAGTGAGGATAGGTTAAGGTTCCGATGTGGAACCATTTGGTCCCATCAAACTTGACGAGAACAATCGTTACAACTTCTTTGTCAGACATGGTGAAAAAAGAGAGAAAAAAAAGATGGAGGATGTTAATGGCGAGCTTTTCGAAGCAACGAATCCTTGATCACTCGAACCACCTCCACACGATCCTCGTTCACATGATCCTCAAACTCTAGAGCCCCAAGACCCAAATACCATGTAATAAAATATAAACAGTGCACAAATAGATGCTATTATGAGCTTACAAGATTACAAGAATGTGCATAAGATAACAAACCTTTTATGGGTCAATACAAACAAGAACACAAGCCAATTATGGGCAAGAACACATAAAATAAATAAAAATGAAAATGCTTAAAAAACATTATTACAGTATGGGAAAAACCTTATAAATTATAGAGAATACAAACCACACAAGGGCTAGCCAACTAGCCGTTGGGCTAGTCCAACAGCTAATTCCCAACAGCTAGAACAAAGAACAAGAATAAAAAAAATACAAAAATAATAAAAATAAACAAAAGTGCACCCTAATGGGAACTACCTATTACATATGAGAGAAATAACCAAAATGCCCCTGATGGGCATAACCTATTACATATACAAATCAATAAAAATAAATAAATAAATAAATATATATATAACTTTAACCAACATCGCTTTGGCTTCAGCATCTCAATCCAAGTCAATCAGATTATTCTTCAGACATGGCCATTGAAAATTACCATGAACATTTTCTCACCATCACATCAAAAACTTACAGAAGATCAGCACAATCACAATCATAATAGCTGCTGTTTGTTTTGCTAAAATTAATTTGCACCATGTCCCAAATTCAAAGAGTTGCATCCCTCCAATATAACAGTAGCTGAATTCACCAAGTCACAAGAGTCCCAACAAATGGGTAGCGTCCCAACCTGTTTGATTTCAAACCATTCTGCTCTCCTCTCCACATTCAGAAAAAAAAAAATCTAATGTGTCTCAAACTGAACATGAAGTATTTTGCTTCACATTGCCAGTTGATCCTTGAAGAAAACATTCTTAAGTACTTGTTCACTATGAATGCTTGATACACCTCATTACATGAATTTTGTTAAAGGACTGGTATTGTTTCTTGCTCTAAAGTTCCGAATGGAAGTTCAACCACCTCAACCTAGTTATCATTTTCAGTTTTCATGTCATGGTGGTGGAGTTCCTTGGTACTAAATACATGGACTGAAAAAATCAGGATTGATCTATAAAGAAGCAAATACAGTTGTTGACTGATCCCCATCCAAGGACAATCCTTCATCCATGACTAGATGCTCTGGATCGTACAGGTTGTTGCAATCAAATATTGGTCCACCGAGGAGGCAGCTTTGTATTTCTGTCTTGGATTTGAGTTCGTTGATCTTAAAAATATCCACGTCCTCCTCGAGCCCAAAATCTGTTAAGCAGTCATATCCTCCAAGTGGATAGAATTGGAATTCATCGTACGGGTAATCCAAGATGGCATCCTTTGGTACTACATGCATATATGGAGGCTCCCACATGTTGAAGCTTTTCTGATCAAGTTCAAAGATCTCGTGCAGTGTGGAGTCACTGATGGATGAGACTGTTCCCAGAACTTGTTGGCTGAGCACTGCATCGTTAACTTGGACTGGAAAAAGATTGTCATGATTACTTTCTGATGGAAATTCCAATCCTACAGTACAAGTGCGTCTGTAATCACTACATGCAAGATCATTTTCGTTAATGGAAATCTTTGCATCAATGCCAGTGATGGCAGGTTTCCCACAGAAAAAGGAGTCCTGAGCCCTGCATGTCAGAAAGCCTTTTAACTGATCAAGTAGGGTATCATGAGGCTGACTGCGCATTAGCATGCCAGTGTAGTCATTCTCTAGAAGGGCGTATGAATTCTGAGAATTTGTGGTTTGTATCTGATGTTGCCTGGATTGCACAGTTGGAGTTTCAACATTCTTTGGGTACTGTTGAGTCGTGGTGGGCTTAAGCAATGAATTATCCATGTCTGGGACTGTTCTATCAGGAGAAAGAATATAATTTACCTGGGAAGTTTGACTAGCTTTCACAGTATCAGCCATGCCATTAGTCAAAGACCAATTATTAATTGTGAGTGGCAAGTTGAACCTTCTCAGATCATCTTCATGAGTTCTTTGGATTTCATCATCTGAGAAACCAAATGATGTAGCCGAGTTTGTTTGTTGTGCCACAATCGAACTCAGACAAGTGGAACTTGCTGATTCCATTGAACTACAGCCTGGTTGCACATTTCCATTAAAAGTAGGTTCTGGCTTATTTTGCTTCTGTAATCTTCCCAAATACAGGCGATATTTCTGCAAAGAAAGATGTGCTTGTCAATACACTCAAAAGTTCAAAACTGAAAGTGCACAGAGATAACCTCTCCCAGATTCAAGTGGCTAATGTACAATAAACTGTTTTTTGTTGTTCTGCAGGGTGCACAGTTTCACAACCAGAAACATGCACTTGTGAAAGTACATTTTTACAGGAAACATGAAATACATTATCTGAAAAAGCACATCAATTTAATGGTTAATATGAGTTGGGACATTAGTGCTAAATAGACATATTCCCAGCTATGCATAATCAATTCAAGCAATTCTTTAAAGATAATGACAGGTGTCCAAGGCTTCCAACTTATTGCAGTAAATTTTTTAATCTGTGTTCAGTTATCCATGACCTAAACCAGAGTTAAAATGTACTCTCCAAAAGTGAATCTGTCAAGAATACTTAAGGTTCTTGACAAATACAATATTAGATAATCACTGTGATAAAAACATCATATTTGGATCTGAATATGGTTCCTCCTTTTATCTTGTTATATGAAAGCTTGAGCTTCACTTTGTGCATTTCTTTTGAACATGCAAATGGTACACCAAACTGATGAAGCACCAATATGTACATATACGGTTACCCAACCCAATTCTTGCTCCTAGCTATGGCAGCCAATCAGGGAAACTTCCATGGAGCTCATTCTTAAACATATCAGTGCTTGCACTTTCATTACTAAATAACTTTTTAAACATCCAAATACATGTTCTTTAAATTTTTCTGTGCCTATTCTTCTTTAGGGACTTTCTACTCTTAAACCATCTCCCCATGTCATTGTTCCACATCATGCATTTTGATCATCATTTGGCTACTGTTAGATGCAATGAAATATGAACAACACAACTAAATGCCTCTTATGGGCAAGATACAACACACAGATGGAGACACACAAATGGAGACCAAGATACAATCACAAACACAATGTCACTTATGGGCAATAGAGAAAACATAAAAAATATATAGGCTTTATTGAGAGAGCTTGAGAACAAACATAACAAACAAGAAGGGATTCATCCCCTATTTATACACAAAAGGGACATCAAGAGCCATTGGGAGTGCTCCCAACGGCTAGAAATATAGCGGAGAACTCCCAACAGCTCTATTTCAAGGGCATTATAAGGCTTATAATGCTCTTAATAAAAGGAATAAAATACATGAAAAGAAGAAAACCCTAAAGTGCCCTTAAAAAACACAACTAATTACATAAGGTGAAATGACTAAAATACCCTTAATGGGTTTTACTTATTGCATCAATATATATATATATATACATATTAATATATGTATATATATGTACATACACAAAACTATAAGTATATATATGTTAACATATGTGTAATGGGTATGTGCTAAATGAGTTTTTCAGGTTTTTTTCGTTTTATTTTAAAATTCTGACCATACAGATGTGATCTATGTACTTGATTTTATAGGATTTTATAGGGATCAGCTCTTGAAGTGTTCGATTCCGACACATGGGTGGGTTTTTATAATGTTCGAAAAATCAATGGTCCAAAATCTTTCTAAATTTTTAAGGCTCCAAATATCATTTTTTTTCATCGAAAACACATGATCCAAGTATGGATTCCTCGTAAACTTACCATGCCCAACACATTCATGGGGTCGGAACTGCAAAAAAACATCGAAAGAGCAAAAAAACCCCATTTAGCATATCTCATTTAGAATATTTCATTCGTTAATATATATATATATATATATATATATATATATATATATATATATATATAGTGTAATGGGTACGTGCTAAATGAAATGTGCTAAATGAGTTTTTCAGGTTTTTTTGTTTTATTTTTAAATTATGACGGTACATATGTGATCTATGCCCTTGAAGTATTCGATTCAAACACATGGGTGCATTTTTATAACGTTCAAAAAATCAACGGTCTAAAATCTTTGTAAATTTTTGAGGCTCCAAATATCATTTTTTCATCGAAAACACATGATCCAGGTGTGGATTCCTCGTAAATCGACCATGCCCAACACGTTTATGGGGTCAAATTTTCTATCATGTGGTCCTATCCTATATAAGGAAATAAGGTCTCTTCTTTATAGAAAGTTGCCTGGTCTGTCTAGTCAAGTCCTTGCTCCTTGCTCTTCTCATATATGCTCTTCTCTTTGCAAGTTCATCTTACTGTCTAGCTGCTTAAATCAAGGAAGCTTTGCTCCCTTTTCCTTAGAGAGAATCCAGTAGTTGTCCAACGGTTGCAAGCAAGCCAGTCAGAAACAAAGCAAAGGAGCCAAGCAAGGCAAACCGGTCTTCTTTCCAAGACTCTCCCTCCCTGCCTTTTCTTTCTTCTCTTAGTCGTCCCAAGCAGTACCTTCTTTCAATAAGAACCTTACCGCTTCGTGGGGCTTTAGACATTCTAGGATAGTGTGGGATATGGAATGAGACACGAGCTAATAAGCTAGTACAATATACGAACTAGTAGCTAGTTATAGAAGCTAGACGCGAACTAACATACGAGCGTCACTAGCACCAACATACGAATACGGGCCAGTATACGAGTCTGGCCCATCCAACGGGCTAGCGTAGTTGGGCCTTAATGCCCCATAGAGTAAGAAGCACTATTACACTACCTACACAGGCCTAGTCACTAACGCTCTCCGAAAACATCATACATGACGGCAACTTCAACACACACTTCACAAGCCAGCCAGCTGGTATTAGGAATCTCTAAAGGCACCGTAATAATATAGACAAAATATGAATAGGCAACAAAATAATAATAGCAAGCAATTGGCATTGCAATCTCAGAATAGGAGCGGGTGTCAAAGGAGGAGGCAACCCTATGAAGTAAGGCGGTGCAGAGCCTTCTCTTGTTAGGAACAAAAATCGGCATAAGAAAGCATAACAGTCACTACTGCTAGTACTCATCAATCAGCTGGCTACTAGGCAACTACTTCTCTGGAGACCAAAGCCCTATGGTCACTCGCCACTGCTCCCGCAACCTTGCTCTACTTTTGGTTAGTATGAATCGGAACATGAAAGCAACCAAAGGCATAATAGGAAAAATAGCCACCAGCCAGTAAGAAAGCAGTTATGTATAAGCAAGCGCAACTCGTATTACCAATCAGCATCGAGAAAGCACACAAGCAGGAATAGGAACTAACAGGATCTGCAGAAGCATATCGACCTCCTGTGAAAAAAACATTGGAAGAACAGAAAAACCCATTTAGCATGTTTCATTTAGCATATTTCATTTAGCATGTACCCATCTCTCTCTCTATATATATATATATGTATATACATACTTTAACACTTCCCCTCAAACTTACGGTGTAATCACCAAAAGTTTGTCAAACAAAAAGTGAAAATGAAGAGAGGGAATAGCTTTTGTAAAGAAGTCGGCCAACTGAAATTTTGATGCTACATATGACAAGATGATGGTATTCTTCAGATACTCTTCACGAACATAGTAACAATCCATCTCAATATGTTTGATGTGTTCATGAAACGTGTGATTGCCAACTATGAAGATGGCGCTTTTATTGTCGCAGCATAACCTTGAGGGCGATTATGCATGCACTCCCATGTCTTTGAATAATCTTCTCAACCACACAATTTCAAATGTTGTAATCATGGCCTGATACTCAACTTCGATTGACGATAATGACACCTTATGATGCTTCTTGCATTTCTAGGACATCAGCGAGTCACCTACAAAGATACAAAAACTTGTAGTTGAGCATCTATCATTAGGATCTCCCTAGTCAAAGTCAATATAAACAATTAATTCGAGTGGGAAGAATGAACACAAAACAATTCATTTAAAAACAAAATTTTGTAAATATCTAATGATACACATAATGATACTCATGTGTACAGTGGTACGGGAATGTAGGAATTGATTGGCTGTATAGACGACATGTGAGATATCAAGTCTGGTGATAGTCAAATATGTGAGAGCCCCAATCATTTGGTAGTAAGGAGTAAGGTCATCTAAAGGTCTGACATCATATATCTTCATTTTTGCATTTATCACTTCAAGAGTGTTCACCCTTTTCTCATCTGTAATTCTAGACATGTCAATGATGTCAAAAGCAAACTTAGATTGAGTTAGAAAATAGCCACGAGCAAAATCTGCAACCTTAATCCATAAGAAATATCTAAGAAAACCTAAATCAATCATTTCAAAGCTTTGTTTTAAAACATTCTTAATAAAACTAACTTCCTGTTTGTCTCCTTCAGTGATGATTATGTCGTCAATGTAGAGAAGAAGAATAACAATATATGAATCAAATCTCTTAATAAACACAGGAGTGTCACTAAAACCTAATTTAACCATGACAGAACTAAAACGATCATATCAAGCTTTAGGCTATTTTGAACCATAAAGGGCTTTTCTTAAGTGAAGCACTTTTTCAACAAGAACCTCATATCCAGGTAGTGGATCCATATAAACTTCATCCTTCAATTCACCATTAAAGAAGTCATTCTTGACATTCATTTGATAAATAGGCCAAAGTCATTCTTCAATTCACCTATAAGGGTTCTAACGAAAGTCATCCTAGCTACTGGAGCAAATGTTTCATCATAATCTATTCCATACTCCTAGGAATAACCCTTGGTCGTTAATCTAGCCTTATATCTCTCTAAAGTTTTATCACTCTCGGTTTTAATTTTAAACACCCATATACAATCTATCGTCTTCTTTTCATGAGAAACATTTTTTATATCCCAAGTTTTGGATTTTTCTAAGGCTCGTATTTCATCATTCACAACACTCATCCATTCAGAATGATTCTTGGCTTGATTGTATGCTGAGAGTTAAAAGTAAGAAAATATCTTAGCTAGACAAGCTCTATATTCAAGAGTAAAGTTTTGGTAGGATACAAATCTATCTAGAGGCTTATGTGTTCTTTCTGATTTTCTAAGAGTGATTTGTTCTTGATTTTCTATGCTAGAATATTGTTCTAAGGCATTTGGATGTGTATCACCAGTTCTTTTTCTATATTGGATAACTAGAGGTCCACTATCAATGTCATGGGACTCACCACACATGATATTGTCTTGAGGTTCATCATTAACAATATCATTGTTATTTAACACTTCATCATTATATTCAGGAAATATTTCCAAATAAGAGTAATCATTATTTTCTTTAATAGGCACATTTAAATAAAAAAAAACTTTCTTGCTCTATAAATGTAACATTCCTTGAGATATAGAGTTTATCATGTTTAAACTCATAACATCTAAATCATTTTTAGCTTTCCTCATAACCAAGAAAAACATAAGAAATGACTCTTGGAAAAAGTGTCATTTTTATTTGTAAGAATAAAACATTTCCATCCAAAGGTTCTTAGTATGAAATAATCAGGGGTAATTTTATAAAGTTTCTCATAAGGAGAAATATTTTGGAGTTTGGTTGAAGGAAGTCTCTTTATAAGATATACCGAAGTGCAGCCTCAATCCAAAAATGCTTTGGAGCATGTTTAGAAATAAGCAAGGTTCTAACGGTTTTTACTACATGTTTGTATTTCCTTTTTGCCAAACCATTTTGGTGAAGCATGTTTGCACAAGATCTTTGATGCAAAATGCCATAATTTTTCAAATAATTTTTAAAGTCATTTGACACATATTCTTTCCCTGAATCAAAACAAAATATAGAAATATTAGTCTTAAAGAGATTTCTAACAAGGTTATGAAAGGTTTTGAAAGTTTCAAAAATATCATATTTGTGCCTAAGAAAATAAATCCAAGTAAAACGAGAATAATCATTCACAAAAA
Organism: Nuphar pumila; assembly: GCF_984573655.1. Taxonomy (NCBI): domain Eukaryota; kingdom Viridiplantae; phylum Streptophyta; class Magnoliopsida; order Nymphaeales; family Nymphaeaceae; genus Nuphar; species Nuphar pumila. The sequence goes on along the minus strand of NC_143252.1, from coordinate 2,382,487 downwards.
TCACATAATAAGTAAATCCTCTTTTAGAGTGAACAAAAGAAGGTCCCCCAACATTTGAGTGTATTAATTCAAGTGGGTTGGAAGCAAAAAAAGTTCTCTTGATAAAGAATGACTTCCATTTTCCCAAGAATACAATTAGTACATTGAATTTTTTCATTATAGAATTTTCTCAAATGAGATACATTGGATAACCTAGAAATGCTAGGATGTCTTAGTCTTTAATGCCACAAAAAATATCAAATTTTTATACATTGAAACAAAAAGTATCTTTGAGAATGATCAACCGGTCCATATAGTAGAGGTCTCTCACTCTATGACCTTCCCTAATCTGCTTGCCGGAGTGGAGATCCTGTATTAAACATCGGTCAGAAGTGAAGGAGATACTACACCCATGGTGAATAATTTGGGAAATTGAAAGAATATTTAAATTAAGTTTTGGAACAAGTATGACTTTTAGAATGAAAAAGTTTAAAGAGTGAAAAATTTCCAATTCCTTTAATTTCAAGAGAGGATCCACCCAAAGTAAAAACATTAGATCAAATTGAATTAATACTACAATAAGAGAGTATAGTGTTATTAGAGGTCATGTAAAATGAAGCACCAGAATCTAAGAGCCAAGAAATCTTACCAAGAGGTGAGGAAGAGGAGACCGCGACACCAGTTAAGGAGGATGAGCCTTTGAGGAGTGGTTGTAGAGCTTCAGCGAGTTAAGACAAAAACATGTTTTTGAAACCGGAGTTGTTGGTATCTTTGTCTTCTTGAGGAGCTTCTAGGGCATGTTTGGAAGCAAGAAAAACTCTCATAGGAAAAGAAAATTTTGCTTATGAGAAGTTTTGATATGATAATTTTTCTAAAATGAATTTTTTTCACTTGTTTGGGTAGCATGAGAAAAATAAAATGGAAAATCTTGAAAAAATGAGAGAGGAGGGGGTAGTGGTCGAGCTTCTCCAACACGATTTTCTAGGAGGCGGGTGATGGTGGTGGTGGAAAATCATAGTGAGGTGGTGGTGGTGGTGGAGCTTCTCCGGTGCCATCTTCTAGGATGCAGGTGATGGTGGGTAGTGATGGATAGTGGTGATTGATGGTGGGGAGGACAATTTTTTGGGAGGTAGGTGGTGTTGAGATGGATGGCGGTGATGGTGGAGGTAAAAAATCATGGGGAGTGGTAATGGATCTTCTTCGGTGTCATTTTTTGGAAGGTATTTGATGGTCGGTGGTAGTGGTGAGATGGATGATGGTGATGGATAATGAAAAATCATCGTAGGGAGGGTGGTTTTTCGAGAGATGGATGGTGGTAGTGAGATGGATGATGGTGAGATGATGGTGGTGGTGAGATGGGTGGTGGGGAGTGGATCTTACAATTTTTTCTTGGTAGGAAACATTTCTCCATAGAGGGAGGTGGAGGAATGTTTCCTATCAAAAAGTGTATGTTTTAGAAAAAATCTCTCAGAGAGAAATTTTCTTTTGCTTGGAAGGGTTGGAAAAAATGTACGGATTTTCCAATTTGTATCACTTTTCCTACATCTTTCCCACTTCCAAATGTGCCCCTAAGGTAACTACTCTTTTCTCATCCTTTTTTAATTCAAGGCAATATAGTTTGATGTACCTCGATTCTCCACAATTATGGCAAATAATTTTTCCTTTTCTACTATCATGTCTTCCGTCATATCTCCCATCATTGATCCTAGGCCTCCAATTATTCTTGTTGAAATGAGAAGGCTTATAGGAATAAGTATTGGCACCGGGTCTAGATACCGCCAATACATTGTCCTTGGTCTCCTTAGATTCAATCATGAATTTTAGCCTTATTTCTTTCATGCATACTTGGGCTAAAATGTCATACAAAGGGGAAAACTCCTCTTGCTTTTTATTTCATTGGATGATTGAAACCCAAACATGTTCAAATTTGGGCCTAAGCCTTCTCATAAATTGGAAAAATTGCTCACTAAGGATTTGCTTTTTCCTACGGCGAGCATCATCAAGGGTATCCCAAATAGACTTCATTTTAGCCATTTGGTCCCAAAGTCTTTTGAGAGTTCCTTCTCTAACACTTCTATCTCCTTGCTTGTAATTATGAATCTTATCTTGCAATTCCCACTTATGGGCGGCATCATAATTTTGGGTGTAGGTTTGTTTGATAAAAAACTCACGCTTCATCGGCCCTCTCAAATTTCAATATATTTTCGCAAGGTTCTTCACACATACTTTCCATAAATAGGGATAAAACCTTGGCATGTCCAACATCTCATTCTTTTAATAGTCTAAAAGAGTCTTTTCTCTTTCTCTCTTTGTTTTTAAGAGATTCCACTTTCATTACTCCATCTTCTCCACAAATAGACTTAGTGAGAATAGGTTGACGTTCCGATATGGAACCATCAACATAGTCCCACAAGTCTTTGCCAATCAAGATTCTTTTCATAGCGGTAGCCAACATATTATAGTTTTTTCATCGAACTTGACGGGAACAACCATAACCACTTCTTTTTCTGCCATCGTAACAAGAGAGGAGAAAAGATAGAGAGAAAGAGAAAAGAGACAAGAACTTTGTTGAAGAGGGTTGGTGGCATGCTTCCCAAAACATAAAAAATACATAGGCTTTATTGAGAGAGAGCTTGAGAACAAGCATAACAAACAAGAGGGGATTTATCCCTTATTTATACACAAAAGGGACATCAAGAGCCATTGGGAGTGCTCCCAATGGCTATAGCAACAGCTAGAAATATAGCCGTTGGGAGAACTCCCAACAGCTCTATTTCAAGGGCATTATAAGGTCTATAATGCCCTTGATAAAAGGAATAAAATACATAAAAAAGAAGAAAACCCTAAAGTGCCCTTAATGAACACAACTAATTACATAAAGTGAAATGAATAAAATACCCCTAATGGTTTTTACTTATTGCATCAATATATAATATACATATATATACTTTAATATTAGATACAAGTACCGAACTGCATTTTAGGTACAACTCAGTCAACCTTCCTTCATAAACTTATTTATGATGGTCAATTCCATACTTCAAATTTAGGTCCTTTCTAAAACATAGAATGAGATGTTCCCACGTTATTGAGGTTAAGGAACACTATTCAAGCATGTGATTGAGCATATTGCTCAATCATGGGATTGAGGTTAAGGAACATGACAGCCAACAATAAGGAACAAAGTTCATCTATAAAGTTAAAGCTCATATGCTTTAGTTTTTTAAACAGGATTTTTTCTTACTGCATAAGTTGTAACATCTCTAATTGCTGAAGAACAATGGCTTTCAGGTGTTAATCATTCAATTGGAAAGTGGAATTAAGAAATAAACTTTACCTATAGGGTTAGAGTTGTTAAGATATATGTATATACATATACATATACCTATATGTATTTATATTCTATGTAAACCAAAATACTCATTAGGGGTATTTTGGTCTTTTCCTATAATAGGTGTCAGCCCATTAGGGGCTGACTATTCTCCTTTTTCATTTTTTGTTTTTGTATTTCCTTTGGCTGTTGACAGCCTTTTTCAGACTGAAGGGGACAGCTCCAAATAGCCGTTGGAGCTGCCCCCAGATATGACCGTTGGGGGCAGCCCCAACAGCCACTTGGAGCTGCCCCCTCACTCTTGCTCATGTATAAATAGGCCATTAAGGCCTTGTATTTGTTATCTCTTTTGGAGAGTTCCTCCACACAATAATACATATATTTTTGACCCTTGTGAGGGTGGTTTGGATGATTCAATCAAGCATTCTACTTGATTGAAGTGTATTCTTGTTTGTCCATAAGTGACGGTCTTGGATTTAGTCTATTTCATTACATGGTATCAAAGCTTTGGAGTTCTTGAAGCGTTGTTCCAAGAGGAGAATCGTGATAAGCATCAAAGGAGGAGGATTGTGAGCTTAGAGAAAACAACGAATCATTGCATCGGGAAGCGCACCACCTTTCAAGCAAATCTTGTATCTCTTTTTCTCTCATTTTTTCTCGCTTTCCTCTCTCTACCTTTCTCTTTTCTTGTTATAAAAGAATGGAGAATGAAAGGGAAGTAATCATCTCCGTTCCCGTACGCCTAAATGATACAAACTATGTGATGTGGGCATCCATAGTAAAGCACAAAATATGGGAAAAAGGCTTATGGGGTTTGGTGGACGGTACCGAAAAAGAACCAAAACGTATTCTCACCAAAATTGAGAATGGAAAAGAAACTCTTTAAGGAGAGGAAATGTCTAAAGTCGTTTTCGATTATGAAAGAAAATGGAAAGAATGGATGATGGGTCATTCTAAGATAATTAGATGACTTGTCAATAGTGTGGATATTCATAAATGTTTTAGTTTAGCGAAATTTGATTTCGCTAGTGATGCATGAAAATATCTTAAAGACATGTATAGTCTTAAAGATATTGCCCACATATGTAATGCCCAAAATAAGGTAAGAACTATTACTCAAGAAGATATGAGTATTAGAGAATATTACAATGCACTCTCTCTCCATTGGGATGAAGCTTTTCTTGAGACAAAATAACATTGCCCTCAAGATGTAGAACTCCGTGAAAACAAAATCAAAACGGAGTATTTCTACCAATTTATGAATGAGCTTAACCCAAATTTGAGGGAACTAAATACGCTCTCCTTCATAGAGGAGGTGTGCCATCCATAGTCAAAACTTTTGAGGAATTGACTATGGAAGAAAATAGATTAAAGAAGCCATCTGCCTCAAAGGATGAAGAAACCGTGCTTGCTATGTCAAAGCCCGGTAATCATACTAGGAGTTACAAACCTCCTCATTTTATAAATAATGAAAATGGGAGAAACCACAACAACTATGAAATAAGCGACAAAAGAGGTGAAGAGGTGATCATGAGTACAAAAAAGGTAGCAAAATCATATATTACCATTGTTATGAACCGAGACACATCAAGCCTTTTTGACCCAAAATAAAGAAAGATGATCACCAAGATGATAAGAGAGTTGCTTCAGTTGAAAGGAATGATGTAGATGACTCTAAATGCATCGGCTCACTATCCTTGGCTCAACTAATGAAGGCGCTACAACCAATATTCAAAACTCAAGCCTCTTCCTTCTCGGGAGCGGCCGTATCCACAAATGGTAACCCAGGTAAGACTTCTTGGATCTTAGATTTCAGTGCCTCTTTTCATATGACTTCAAATGAATCCATATTATCTGAATGTCATTCTAACCCAAATAATTCTTATGTTTCAAGAGCTGATGGAACATCTTTAAAAATCAAAAGTCTTTGGATTTTTAAAAAACAACCAAAGTTTCACATGCCAAATATTAGAGTTGTGCAAAAATTAAATTTAAATCTTTTATCTATTTCACAAATTACAGATCATGGTTGCAAAGTATTATTTTCATCTAATGATTGTTTAATAGAGGATCTCCAGTCCGGAAAGCTGATTGAGCAAGGCCATAGAAGAGGAGATCTCTATGTAATGGACAATCTTGAGTTATCAAAACAATCTTTTTGTAATTTTGTAAAAAAGAAAGATATAAAAAATTGGTACAAAAGACTAGAACATCCTAGTGTATCCAAATTACATTTGTTTCCATTTCTTACTAGTTATGAAGAAAAAGATTCGGTTTGTGAAGATTGCATTCTTGGCAAAATGAAGGCTTTACCCTTTGGGCCAAGACACTTTATATCAAAAAATTCATTTGAGTTAGTACATTCAAATGTACGGAGACCGACTCCTATTATATCAAAAGGCGGGATATCATATTATGTTGTGTTTGTGGATGACTATAGTAGACATGCTTGGATCTTTTTTCTTAAGCAAAAATCAAAAGTATTTGACTGCTTTAAAAGGTTTCATTACTATGTAAAGACTCAATTCAAAACCAACATTCAAATTTTTAGATCCAATTCCGGGGGCGAATTTGTATCAAAAGAATTCAAAAACTTTCTTGATTTAAATGGGATTATTCATAAAAAATCTTGCCCATACACTCCTCAACAAAATGGACTAGCTGAGAGAAACCATATACATATTGTTGAGACCACTAGAACACTTCTTATATCAAGAAATGTTCCAAAAGTGTTTTGGGCCGAAGCCGCTCTTACGACAATTTATTTGATAAATAGAATGCCTTTAAAAAATATTGAAAATATATCCCCTATTGAAAAATTATTTAGAACAACTCTCGATTATAACAGGTTAAGAGTCTTTAGATGTAAATGTTTTGGTCTTACTCATAAGAATAACAAACTTTCCCCAAAAGCAATCCCTTGTGTCTTTTTAGGCTATGCCGAAAATCAAAAGGGATATAGGTGTAATGATATAGAACAAAACAAATTATATGTTTCACGAAATGTTACTTTTCTTGAAAATGAAAATGGTTTTAGCAAAGGAAAAATCCAAGAAAACTATGATTATTCATTTCTTTTTTACCTTGTCAACAAACATGAAAGGTGTGAAAACATTCATGATGAGCATGAGAGTGAAAATGAAGACCCTCATGATGCAAGTGAGAATGTAAATGATGACCTATCTCATAATAACATACAAACCTATACTCGATGTACCGAAGATCACCCACCATGTGTTTTAGAAAGATATTCTCAAAATCAAGATATAGACTCTACTAGTATTAGAAAATCGGTAAGAATTTCAAAAGCCCCTAATAGATTTGTATCATATGATTCCTTTGAACCTAGGTATAGATCATGTCTCATGACTATACACTCGTATACAGAAATTGTATCATATGATTCCTTTGAACCTAGGTATAGATCATGTCTCATGGCTATACACTCGTATACAGAACCATCATCCTACCATGAAGCTAAAAATCATCAAGAATTGATTAAAGCGATGAACGACGAATTAAAAGCTTTAGAAAAGGAAAAAACTTAAGAAATCCAAATATTACCTAAAGAAAGAAAAACTATAAGATGTAGATGGGTCTACAAAATAAAAACTAAACGTGATGGGTCATTGGAGAGATATAAAGCTAGACTGGTAGCTAAGGGATACAGTCAAGAATATAGAATTGACTATGATGAAACCTTTGCCCCAGTTGCTTGAATGACGATTGTTAGAACTCTTATCTTTATAGCATTAATTAAAAAATGACCTATATTTCAAATAGATGTAAAAAATGTCTTTTTGAATTATAATCTGGACGAGAAGGTCTATATGGATCCTCCACCAGGTTTAAATTTAGCACATAAGAAAACTCTTCGGCTACGAAAAGCCCTGTATGGCTTAAAACAAACTCTCAAAGCTTGGTATGATAAGTTCAGTAATATGATGACCCAACTTCATTTTAAAACTGACACTGCATTGTTTGTTAAGTCTTCCAATGCAGGGATAGTTATATTGCTACTTTACGTAGATATGATAATCACAGGAAGCAATAAGCAGAGAGTAAATCATATCAAAGATGTGCTTAAAGACAAATTTGATATGACAGATCTTGGCATTTTATGATATTTTCTTAGAATTGAAGTAACTTACTCATCTCGTGGTTATTTTTTGTCACAGACTAAGTATGCATCAGAGATCATTGAGAGATTAGGGCTCTCAGATGAAAAATGGGTTGACACTCCAGAGGTCATAAATGCAAAAATGAAGAAAGATGATAAAAAACCTCCGCAAGATCCAACCCCATACAAACAAATGATTGAAGCTTTGTCTTATCTTTCTATTACTCGTCCTGATATTTCTCATGCTATTCATTATGTCAGTCAATTTCAGCATGCTCCCACTATAGTACATATGAGTGTTGTAATGAGAATTATTAGATATATTAAGAATTCCATAAGTCATGGATTGTTTTTGTCATCCTCTTCCTCGTTAGAAGTCATTACATACTCTGATTCTGACTGAGGAGGGGATATGAATGATAGACGCTCAACTACTGGTTTATATGTTTTTGTAGGTGGCTCTCTAATCTCATGGCGATGCAAGAAGCAACAGAAGGTGTCCATTTCCTCAACTGAAGCTGAGTATCACGCTATGGCAACGAAAATTACTGGAGGATTTGGGAATTCACATCACAGAACCTTCTAGATTATGTTGTGATAACAAAAGCACTGTATATATTGCAAGCAAGCATACATTCCATGAGAGGACAAAACACATTGAAATGGATTGTCACTATATTCGTGAAGAAATACTGCGGAAGAATATCACATTGCCTTATGTTCCATCAAAGTATCAACTCGCAGACTTCTTCACCAAAGCGCTACCGTCGCCTAGATTTCACTTTCTACTTGGCAAACTCTCGGTTGTTCCACTATGAGTTTGAGGGGGAGTGTTAAGATATACATATACATATACATATATGTATTTATACTCTATGAAAACCGAAATACCTATCGGAGGTATTTTGGTCTTTTCCTATAATAGGCGTCAACCCATTAGGGGATGACTATTCTCCTTTTTTCATTTTTTGTTTTTGTATTTCTTTTGGCTCTTGACAGCTTTTTCAGACTGAAGGGGACAGTTCCAAATAGCTGTTGGAGCTGCCCCCAACGGTAACAAATGTGACAGTTGGGGGCAGCCCCAACAGCCACTTGGAGCTGCTCCCTCACTCTTGCTCATGTATAAATAGGCCATTAAGCCTTGTATTTGTTATCTCTTTTGGAGAGTTCCTCCACACAATAATACATATATTTTTTACCCTTGTGAGGGTGGTTTGGATGATTCAATCAAGTATTCTACAGGATTGAAGTGTATTCTTGTTTGTCCATAAGTGACATTCTTGGATTTAGTCCATTTCATTACAAGAGTTTATATGTTTTACCTTTCTAAAAAGATATTTCCTGCTTACTGCACAAAATGTAACAGAGCTTACTGGGAGTAGGGCTGCACAACGATCCGAGCTAGCGCAAGCTCAGCTTGGGCTCGACCCATTTAATCTCGGCTCAAACTCGTCCCAAAAAATAAATGAGCCAAGCCTGAACAAAGGCTCAGGCTCGATAGAGATAAATGAGCCGAGCTCGAACAGGCAATCGAGCTCAATTAAGCTCAATTAGCCCGATTAAGCTCAGTTCAGGTAATTAATAATGCACCTAGGTATATGTATATATTCTATTGATAAAACAAACAAGAAAGGCAGTTTCAAGCTAACTATTATGATGTTGGGCAGTTACAGGGGAGTGTTGAGTTCGAATCCCACACTCCACAAATGTTTTCAAGATCTTTTTTTAAAAAAAGTAAAGACATTCAGCTTGAGCCGAACGTGGACAGAGGCGCTTCAAGATTGAGCCGAGCTTGAACAACCTGTATTTTTATGTTGAGCCAGCCCAAGCTCGGCTTGAACCCAGCTCATGTGCGCCCAGTTTCACGTTGTAGTAAAACATGAAAGAAAGAATGACAAAATCCAAACACAGTCTGATAGTCAAAGAAATCCATATCATTTCCTTAGTCACGACTAAGGGATAAGCAGCTCTTCCAAAAAAAAAAAGATAAATGCTCCAGTAGTGTTCAAAATTATATCAAAACAGAGAGTCACATACATCAAATTAATAAAAAAAAAACACAAAGATGAAATTAAACAGAAAGAAAAAATCTTCTCCAACTCTATGTTACTAAAACAAAACATAGGATATTTAATCTAATAGTTCATATTGTGAGTAAACATAAACATAAACTTTTGTATTGAATGATATATTGTGCATAGGCAAGAGAAAATAAAAAATTATCACATGAAGGCAGAAAAGAGCACCTAGTATCTATAAAAAAAATCTTGTTTTAATTCAGTAATTAATGACTCATGGAAGATGTACCTGCAGATGACTTGCAACATTTTCCCTTGTCAGGCCACGAACTTGCATCAAGTCAAGTATCTTCTTGGGGCCAACTTCTACAAAAGAAAACAATAATAATTCTAGTGCATACCCAAAATGGAAATAAAAGAAAATTGCAAATAAACTAAATGGCTTGAATACATTTAAAAGGATTTTTTTTTTAAAACATAATGAGGACATATGATTGCCTTGGACCTCAATTCTGACCTTGCATTTTGCTTGGGTCCAACCAAAATCAAGGTTCCAGAAACTCTTGGATTTTAAATCAGAACCAAGTTCTGAGGCTTGACTTGAACAATAAATTTAAGTCAGAACCAGAAATTGGATTTCTGGGTCTCAAAGGACTAAAATTAAAGGTTATTAAATAAGACAACCACCCAGTGGACCTAAAACCCAAGGGTTGAAGTTTAAGCATTTCTTCTCCATTGACCAATTTGCTTCTAAGCATTGCACATCTATGGCCTGTAGCTGAGATCCACGGTAATCAAATCACTTCAATAAGAGAAGGCAGTTAAAAGAATTCTGGACACTATCCCAGGAATACTCACTGTCAAGTCCTATCTGGTTCACAGCATTGACAAATTTCTGATGAAGATCAAATGACCAAACAACTCTAGCTTTCTTGACAGCAGAAGGATCACTGATGTCATGTTCATCATCATCCTCATTTTTCATCTCCTTCCTTTTCTTCACTGTTTTTGCATCTCCTTCATTTGATACATGATCATCGTCAAAATCATCTAATACATTTCTTACAAGCTGAGAATCTTCACTCTTATCATGACTTTCAAACTCTTTCATCTCATGCCTTTTCTTTCTGAAAACATGTTGCCATATATTTCTGAGCTCCTTCATTCTTACAGGTTTAAGCAGATAATCACATGCTCCATGATGAATTCCTTTCATTACCCTGCTTGTTTCTCCATCTACGGACATCACTGTTTAAAAAACAAAATCACTATGAAAAATGTTCTGAAATATGGAAGCAAAAACTTTGAGTCAATAAAACATAAATAACAAAGAATCAACTAACTAAGGACTGGTAGATCCATTTCAAGTCCAACATGTTCAAGGAGTTTGAAACCGTCCATGTCAGGCATGTTAACATCACTTATGACGATATCAAATCCATCTTTTCGTTCACGAAGAATGCTCAGGGCTTCTCTGGCCAAACCACATGTTGTCACTGCAATTTAGTTATACAAAAGGGGGGAAATAGTTAAACGAGCAAGAAGCATGCATTTTCAACAAACATTTTGTGCATGTCAAGAAGACCAAACTGGATTATAAGATAAAAGGCTTTAAAATGCAAACCACAAAGAAGCAATTTAATCCAGACTTCTTGTCTTTTCTTTTGCCATTTCATAATAAGCATTGCAAACCACAAAACAATCTAATAACGAATAAATCATTTGTAATGAACATGAACTAGCTATGTGGATCTTTATGCTTTTGTTAAATCAAAATGTCTCAGAAGTTCCAAATATATACAGGAGAGAAAAATGAGGCAAAATAAGGATCATCTATAATTTACCACACACTAGATTAATGATGATTAACAAGCTAAGAATAGCATTCCAAACATAAGCCACTATGAACAGTTCAGACTGCTTTGAATGTTTATGACTCCATGAATATGTAAAAGGACCATCATACAATTCGAGAACCCCACGGAATTGATACATTTACAGTTAAAAACTAAAGGAGATGTAATTTCTACTTGTCCTTAATATTTGGAAAAGAGATGCCAAATATCATGTAAGACTTAAAAATTTAAGTTCCACTTCAGAAAAGCTAAAGCAGCTGTAATTTACTCTTGGCCTTAATCTTTTGAAAAGAGTGCCAATATCAAGAAAAAGACTTAAAATTTTTAAGGTCATCTTCAAAACATGCAATATATCAACAACCACGACCACAGTGAGACCACAGCGATTAATGGGCCTTCAAAAGTGTTGACAACCACCGGTATGCTGCATAAAAGATTCCAAGATCCATTAGTGAGATCAGTAGATGAAGGTTTTTCCTAGTCTCTACATAACATAAAACTATAAGCTGGGAATGAGAAGTGTCAAAAGTTTTTTATTCTTGATACTGAAGACTACCCAGTCTACCCTCTTCATACTGCACATTCACCTCTTACATAATTCTAGTCCCCTCTAAATACAAATAGAAGAACACTGTAAGCCTTCCTGACTGGCATTATCCTCTCACCACTTACCAAAGAACAGAAAAAACCAGAGGAAGTGATGCACAAACTGTTTCAATGTCTCAAAACCCCAAGCATTTTTTTTTCCTACTTTGGCTCCTTTTTCTTTTTTTTCCTTCTCCTGCGATGCTAAAATACAGAACTGTATACTAACATGCACCAGCAATGATACAGCCTTAATGAAACAGACACTGTTCTTTAGATCTTGAACGTTTATTAACTATCACAAATATTGAATTTGTGACTGAATTTGCAATACACAATTTAAGCACCATAAGGTAAACATCAAGAATACTTCAAACATAAGCGAATCAAGAAACAGAAAGCAGGACTGTAAAGGCAGCATCAGGACATCCAATCACAGAAAAAGAAGCATACAAAAAACAGCCTTAATATCCATCAAATCAATCTTCAACCATTAAAAGTTTCAGTTTTTTTTTACAGAGCAAGACAGCATCCTACAACTGCATAGAAAGTAAATGATAAATCCATTTTGTCAACCATCGAATACATTATTGACAAAAATAGTTAGCCACGTAAAGATTTTCAACTAAAACACGGTGGCCATAGGGAAGAAAAAATTCAATAGGAAATAAGAATAAGAATGAAAGAGATGCAGAGGAAGAATTGACTAAAAGAGCAAAGTTGAAATTTAACAGAGATGGGCAAAATCAACCTTCATAGGAGCACTTCCTGAGCATCTTCTGAAGGATCTTGAGCCAGGTGGGATCATCATCCACAACAAGTACACGTAGTCCAGCTGGGAACTGGGGCTGTAGATTGAACCCGTTAATTTCCATTTACCAAACAACACTGCCCAGAAACCAATCTGAGAACAGGCAGCAGAAGAAGAAAACCCAAGTGGGTGTTTTTCTTTCTTTTGTGTCTGTTGTGGAGAGAGGCAAAGAGACCGAGAAAGAGGGTGATAAAGAGTAGGTGGATTGTTGCAGATACAGAATGAAGACCAGGGAAGTAAAGAGGAGGAATAAAAGAATCTAAGCAGAAGGGAGCAGTGGCTAGAGAGGGAGGCCAACTTTAAAGAGAGTGAAAGGAGCATCATTTCTAGGAGGAACTCTGCGTAGCTCTTGCTACTCTCTATTCCCTACCGATTGAATAATGAATAATTTATATATATATTAAAACGTGGGTATTCGTCTGCATGGGTGGGGAATAACCATATAAAAAACTAGTATTTAAATGATGGTGAAATTCTGTGCTGTGTACATGAATAAGCCACCACCCCACTATGGGAGGAAGAAGAAAGAAGGAAAATGCAAAATGTAAGCCCCACACACTCACTCACTGGGGAGGTAGCACGCCTGATTTGATGCTTAAAAGAATAAAGAAAGCCCAGAGAGAGAGAGAGAGAGAGAGAGAGAGAGAGAGAGAGAGAGAGAGAGAGAGAGAGGCACTTTTTACCTACAGAAAAGTTACTCGTAGTGCTGGATCAAGCGCTAAACAGAATTACAGAATTCTGGTTCTGAAAATCGACATGATTCACTCTGACACCTGCCCAACCTATACAACATTTTCAAGATATGGTTTTTCTCTGTCAAAAAAATGACACGGCCGACTGTTAGACGGGCAGTCGGGGTTTGGTTCTCGCTGGCTCCTTAGGATCAAGGGATGCGCCCGGGTTTATACCTCTCTGGAGTGATTTTCCCGTTCCTATACGAAAAAAAAGGATAAGAGTAAAAGGGCGCGAGACGCAATTTTTATTTTTCCCGTTCCTATATGAAAAAAAAGGATAGAGAGTAAAAGGGCGCGAGACGCAAATAATATACAAAGAGAGACGCGACTCTAAGGCAAGTTGAAGAATCCCTGTGACGGTTTTTTTTTTTTAATTAACAGAGAAGGACGAAAAAAAACCACTTGGCTCACGAGTCAAAAGGTGTTAAAATCTCAAGGTCTCTTGCCCACCAAGAAGTGCACCCAGCTTGACCTCACAGCAGGGGATGCCCATCCATAGATTTTGAACTCATCACATTAATCGCTTCAATCAAATGTGCAAAACACTTGTAGGCTATGGATCCTCATAGTATCCATAATAAAAGAACGGACTAGATATTGATGCTTACTTTGTCCATTTAATGCTTTGGATCAAAATGCAATGCAAGGTTACTGTGGATGGGGCACATAAGGCAGGGTAATCATGACCTCATATGGGGTTTTACTTCTCAAGTGGGCGGGCCCACTAAGCGACCCGGCCCTTCGTGAGGGTTTTTTCTTTTTTTTTTTTGAAAGGCAGGCTGGGGTTATGAGGACCCCTACTGGAAGAACAGCCACATAGATTCGATCCTGGGCCTTAAGGGATCACGCTTACCACATGGGATACCACCGCTGTGGTTCGGTGAAGATTTCGTTGTCATAAAAAAAAATGTAATGTAAGAAAAATCTGTCATGTGAAACCATGATGTTTGCCTGGATCTAGCAATCAAATGTTAAAAAACTAAAAAGCTGTGTTTTAATTTAATTTACTTACTATATTAGTAAGTTTGATCATATCCAATATATTCTAAAATTCAATTTTATTACTCACAATTAATAAGATAAAGATGGCCTAAAATGGCTAAGCATATCATGTTGAAAACAATTTTAGCACATGAAAATGTATATATATATATATATATATATATATATATATAGAGAGAGAGAGAGAGAGAGGAATAAAAACCTGCCTGCTAACAAAACATATCAAACCTACCCCTTAATAGTGTAGTTGCAGCTTTTGGCAAAGATTCAGGCCAATTCTGACGGAATTCAGGCAAGCCAAATATACTAAATGTCAAGATCTTTCCAACGGTGGTATTGGATTGACGATGGGAAATACTTTATGATGTGACCCATTTTATCGTACTCGAGCCTTGCATAGTTATAGAGATCTGGTTCTTTTGGCTGACTTTGTTGTCATTTTTGGCGTCGTCTGCTAACCTTTGGTGATGTGCCAACTATCGTCGGCATCCCTAGTAAACTCAGAACAATTGGCACTCGTCCAGTCAACCGGCAGACCTGCATGAACTGGTGCACTTGATTAGAGGTGGGTTCAGGTTTAACATGTTTTTTAGTGGGGGCGGTTTTCATTCTTTTATATATATATATATATATATATATATATATAGAGAGAGAGAGAGAGAGAGAGAAGGAGATTGATTGATTGATTGGTAGATGTGCACAAGGTTTTAGCGTGCGTACCAACCTTGAATTTGATCAATTGATCCAATGGTCAAAAAATCATATACATGTAATTTATATTTATATGGCCTGTTGAGTAAAAAACTTGTTTTGAACCACATGATCGGGATAAGTAAGGAGGATTTTTTTCTACAACAACAACTACTACGCCTTCATCCCAAAACAATTGGGGTCAGCGATATGAACCAACAAAGAAAATCATTCGGGGCCTTCCATATGATTCCTTCTCCTCCAATCATTTTCATCCAATGCCATGTCCTCGGTGAAGTTCAAAGCATTCATATCCTTTCCTATCATCTCCATCAAAGTCTTCCTAAGCCTACCCCGACCTTTTTTCACTAATATATTTTCTCATTTCTCCATCCTTCTAACTGGAGCATCATTAGACCTTCGTCGAATATGTCCAAACCACCGTAAACGATTCTCTCTCATATTATCTTCAATGGGTGCAACGCCTACCTTCTTACGTATCTTCTCGTTCTGAATCTTATCTTTTATTGTATTTTCACACATCCATCTAAGCATACGCATCTCATTTACACTCATTTTTTGAATATGATGTCTCTTGGTAGCCCAACATTCCGTACCATATAGTAAAGCGGGCCTAATAGTCATCCTATAAAACTTTTCCTTCAACCGCAATGGCATTCTACGATCACACAACACTCCAGTTGCACTTTTCCATTTCATCCACCCAACCTTTATCCTATGATTTACATCTCCATCAATTTCTCCATACTTTTGAATGATAGATCCCAAATATTTGACACAATCATCCACCGATATTTCTTGCTCACCAAGCTTCACTACACTGTCATCACTACTTCGTTGCTTACTAAACTGACTCTTACTCAACTTAAAACCTCTTGCTTCCAATGTTCGTCTTCATAATTCTAACTTAGCATTAACCCCAACTCTAGACTCATCAAACAAACAATATCATCAGCAAACAACATACACCACGGCACATTTTCTTGAATTGATCTCGTAAGCTCATCCAACACTATAGCAAATAGAAAAGGGCTTAAAGCAGATCCTTGATGTAACCCAACCGTTATATGAAAATTGGTTGTCACCCCTTCACAAGTGCGAACATTGGTTACTGCTCCTTCATACATATCCTTAATTATACTAATGTACTTGAGAGAAACACATTTCTTCATCATTGTCCACCAGAGAACGTCCCTAAGTACTCTATCGTATGCCTTCTCCAAAACAATAAAAACCATATGCAAATCTTTGTTCCTCTCTCTATTTCTCTCAATAAGTTGTCTAAGAAGATGTATAGCTTCCATAGTTGATCTTCCAGGCATAAAACCAAATTGATTCTCTGATATCATGACAATCTTCCTCAACCTAGACTCAATCACCCTCTCTCAAAGTTTCATAGTATGACTTATGAGTTTTATACCACGATAGTTTGTGCAATCTTGTATATCACCCTTATTTTTATATACAGGCACCAACATACTCTTCCTCCACTCATTAGGCATCTTATTTGTCCGCCAAATCTTGTTAAAAAGATTTGTCAACCATTCTAAACCTTTCTCTCCCAAGCATTTCCAAGCCTCGATAGGTATACCATCTGGGCCAACTGCCCTTCTTGATTTCATTTTCTTTAAAGCCTCTGCAATTTCTTTCTTTTGAATCTTGCGCATGAAGTCACAATTCATCTCATGAAAAAGAATTGAAAAGTCTCCAAGATCCTGAGCATGACTTTCATTAAATAGCTTATCAAAATAATCTTTCCATCTCTCCTTAATCTCCTTATCTTTGACTAAAACCCTTTGTGTTTCATCTTTGATACATCTAACCATACCCAGATCCCTCGATTTCCTATCTCTCATCTTTGCAAGCCTATAAATATCCTTCTCACCCTCTTTGGTATCCAATTTGTCATAAACCTCTTTATATAACTTATTCCTCGCGTTTCGAACTACTTTTTTAGCTTCCTTCTTTGCTATCATATACTTCTCCAAATTCTCATTATCACGACTCTTACTTAGATTTCAATAACACTTTCTTTTAACCTTAATAGCTAATTTGACATCCTTGTTCCACCATGATGTATCCTTACCTAGCGGTGCACCGCCTTTAGACTCACCCAATACCTCCTTAGCCATCTTTCTCATGCCACCCGCTATCTTATTCTACACTGATTCTGAATCCTCATCTAGACACCAATCAACTTTCTTAACTACCTGTTCTACAAACATTCCTTGTTTAGCTCCTTTCAGTGCCCACCACTTAATTTTAGGATCTATCCTATGTCTATCCCTTTTGCGGCATTGTCTAATTCTAAGATCTAAAATTAAGACTTTATGTTGTGTAGCTACACTTTCTCCCGGTATAACCTTACAATCGATGCAACAACCTCTATCTTTCTTTTTAAGTAGAAAAAAATCTATCTGACTCGTATTAACCCCACTTTTAAATGTTACTAAGTGAGACTCCCTCTTCCTAAACCAAGTGTTTGTTAAGATCATATCATAGGACAAACCAAAATCTAAAATCCTTTCTCCACTTTCGTTTCTTTCTCTTATATCATAGCCTCCATGGATACTCTCAAATCCATCCCTACATGTCCATTAAGGTCACCGCCGATGAAGGAAGATTTTTTTTCTCTTCCAAAAAAATTCAAAGGAAATATTATTTTGATTCTCAAAAACCGTATGACCCTTGGCAAGCAAACTATATTGAACACGTCTATGCAGTTAGATTGAACGAGAGGAAGCTTGTTGGGTGTCAAACGGGTAGGATCTGGTTGAGACCCAGATGAGTCTGAACCCGGATCGATTTTTGAGGTGCTGGTATTGAGTTCGGACTCGGGTCCTAAAAGGATTACATGCATGCACTAGACCCGATCCATACCCGGTAAAGTAATATTTTTTATCTTTTTTATATTGAAAAATCACATCTGAACTTGAGTTGGTCACAGGTCTAGTATGAAATTTCACAAACCACACCTGGCTCCAAATACTAATCAGACCATTTGAGTCTGACCCAGTTTCTATTCGAATCTTTTATATATATAATTATCGATGGTGATTGGTGATTGAGAGATGTATGTATAACTTCAATGAGAGTGGATCAACCTTCAAGAGACTCTCGTCCCACCCATTTGTGTCTCTAAATCTAACCCTGGCAACGTAGGTACCGTAGACTTAAAGGGTGGGTGACCCAACTTACTCATGGATGATTGGATTGGTGGGTGAAATTTTAGGCAAGCCTGAGTGACCATACTGACTTAACTGGGCTTAGTAGGATGGCTGTACAATACCACCACGTATGATACTGTCCTTGATTGATTTCTTGAAAAGTTGGTCCGTGCAGAAACCACGTTGGGCAACATGGAAGCAAAAGGCAGCCGAGCCAGCCAGCTCAGTGATCACCTGAATCATGCAAATGGCTATTTCTTTTCTTGGCTCATATGCGCTCATCTGAAACCTTTTAACAACTTTGTAAAGTCTCGACATGTGCTAGCAAATTCAGTAATATGGTGCATGTTTGCACCTTTAAGATCAGGGCGTTTTGGATGACCCAAAACCATGTTAAAAAGGTAGTTTTAGGTGTTAATTTGTTTAACTAAATAAAACTAAGTTTGTTTGGATATCATCAAACTTGGTTTCTAAATTTTGAGAAAAAACTGGGGTTGTAACTTATTTTGCAAAAGCTACTACTTCCTGGACTTTTTAGTTGAAAACCAAGTTTATTGTTGGCCCACGTTAATTGGTTCATGGCCATGGTCCCCAAACTTTATTTTACTTTGAGTTTAATTTAATCAAAATCTTTTCTAAAACATAATCACGTTTTATGGATAGGACCTACTTTAGAGGAGCAGTTTCTTAGTGAGAGTCCATTATCTAGGCTGATGGCAACACCAAGAGGAGTAAATTCTATATATACGCCCAGGGTTCTACCAGTTAGCGCAAAAAACAGAACCATTGCTAAGGAAGCCATCTCTCTCTCTCTCTCTCTCTCTGCACTACAAATCTGTTGTATCTATACTAATCTGTGTCATCAGGGGTATCAGAGCTATGTTGTGCAGATCACCGGATCCAAAACAATGATGAGCAAAATATGTACCGAGTTAGCTAATATGGATAAACTCAATAAAATGAATTTTCATACATAGAAAATGAGTATCCTGCTAGTGTTATCCTTAGAAAGAATTAAATATGTCTTAGAAAAGAAAATGAAAAACCCAGGTGACAAGGCAAATGAGGAAGATAAAACTAAATACAAAAAATTTAAAAGGGATGATAAGTTAGCTCAAACAATCATACTTACTTACATGGAGGATAACCTTATTAGTGTTTTTGAAGACTATCCAGCAATCGTAAAAGTGTTTGAAGCAATCACTCTAAAATATAACGACTTCTGAGACACATATCTAATTATTTCTTGAAAAATACAAATCATGCAAAATGAATAAAGAAGATAATATTGTAAATCATGTAAACAATATGATGGTTATAGCTAATAAAGACCTTGCAGCTATTAGAAATGTGATTCTAGACGGTATGCATATTTTCACAATCCTTAACAGCTTACCACCTTCTTGAAAAATGGTCACCATTGCCATGAGATTGAGCTCAACACAAGTGAAACTGTACAAATTGCCCATACTACTAGCTATAAAACAAGAACACATGAAAAAATACAAGCATAATGAATTTTTAGTTGCTAAGGATGCTCTCAATTGTAGTCATGGACCCTTTAAGCGCCTATAATTTAAAAGAAATCAAATAATAATTTTGGTAAATTTAATAAAATTTGTCCAATATTCTTCAAGTCACATGTATCTTTTGCATAAATCAAGTGCTACAAATGTGACAAACCTGAACACATCAAAAGGAATTGTTGCACATGCAAGAACAAATTCAACAACAAGGGAAATGACAAGTGCAATAAGAAAAAAGATGGCGTTTGCATGATATCAAAATGCTTGTTCGCTGATTGAGAATTGTCTGAATGGTGGGTGGATTCGGGAGCAACAAGACTTATTGCTAAGAGCAAGGAAGGGGCAGTCAAACTGAAAGAATTCAAACTTGGAAATCACCATGTTTACATAGGCAACAACACTTATAATAATGTTCTAGGTGCTTGTTCATATATGATTAATGTTTTAGGCACCAATGTTTTGTTAATTGATATATTGTTTGTGCCGTCCATGAGGCAGAATTTGGTGTGTGCACCAGCCCTCATGAAGAAAGGATTTGAGGTTAGGTTTAATCCTCCTAAGGTCACTATTGGCAAGCATGCCTGTATTAACTTTGAAGGTGTATTTGATAAGGAGCGTGAAATGTTTAAGCTTCATACTGATTATATGAATAAAGCATCTTCTTCTACTTATATTGATAGTGCTTTGATTGTTGATGTAAATATTTGGCAGCAAAGATTGAGACATGTTAGTTTAGATAAGATGAAGAAAATGGTTAGACTCAGATTATTACCAAATTTTAATGAAAAATTATTTAATAGATGTGAGTCTTGTATATATGAAAAAATGACCAAAAAACCTTTTCCAAAAGAAGTCATTAGAGCATTAGAACTATTAAAAATAATTCATTAAGATATTTATTAATTTTTTAGAGTCCAAACCCAGGAAAGAATGATATACTTCATTACTTTATAGATGACTTCTCAAGATTTAGATATATATACTTGATGTCCCATAAGTTTGAGGCACTGAATAAATTTAAACAATATCATAAATAAGTTGAAAGGCAACTTGGACACAATATTAAAATTTTAAGGACTAATTGAGGTGGTGAATATATGTCAAATGACTTTAAAGAATATTGCCTAGGACATGGGATTCTTTGATATATTTTAATGCATTAGACAGTACAACAAAATGGTGCCTCTGAGAGACATAATAGAACTCTCATGAATATGGTATGGTCTATGTTGTTTAATGCATCTCTGCCTAAAGAGTTTTAGGGAGAAGCAGTGTGCATAACAATGTACATCCTGAATCGAATTTCCTACAATTTTGTAATCTTAACTCCCTATCAACTTTGGTTTGGTAGGAAGCCAGATTTAAACAAGCTTTGAAGGTCGGGTTTTATAGTACATGTGAAAATCCTCGATCAATCAAGAGACAAGTTGGATACCAAATAGATGTGCATTCATTGGATATTCAACCGGATCAAAATGCTATAGGTTCTATGATATGCGTATTGGTCTAATTGAAAGCAGAGATGTTGACTTTTTGGAAAATCAAAATGCCAATGGTAATGCTCCCATGGATGTTGACAATGATCTTTACGATCTTATTGATATTGATGAACTTATCAAATAGTTTGATAATGAACCAACCAAGCAAGATATTTTTTACCATCTAAGAGATGATACACTTTCAAATATTCCTCCATCTTCATATCAGACGTTAAGTGGTCATAAAGGCCTAGAGCTCCTCTGTCATACTTAGATGATTATTATGTGTACTTAGATAAGAAGCTATGTTACTCAGTAGATTTGGATGACATGCTTGATAATTTAATATATAGTGAAGCAATTGTTTCACATGAATCATCAGATTGGGTAAAAGCATTGGATGAAGAAATTGGATTCATTAAGAAAACTCATATATAGGAGTTATCAGATTTACCTGAAGGAAGAAAACCCATTGGGTGTGAATGGATTTTAAGAAAGAAATATGTCTAATGGAAATATTGATAAATTCAAAGGTCATTTAGTGCTGAAAGGTTTTTTGTAAAGATGAGTGGATTATAGAGATACATATTTTTCAATTGCAAAGTTTGCATCTATAAGGATAATTCCAACTAGTGTACCTTATTATAATTTAGATCTATATCATATGGATGTCAAAACTATGTTCTTGAATGGTGATATGAAGGAAACAATTTTTATGGCTCAACCAAAATGCTATGTTGTTAATGGTCAAGAAGATAAGTTGTATAGGTTGAAAAAATCCTTATACAGTTTTAAGCAATCATCACGTCAATGGTATTTGAAAATTTACAAAGCCATATATGATATTGAATAAGTGGCTAATGCTCTTGACCATTATATATATATATATATATATATATATATATATATATATATATATATATATGAAAAAGTGAGCAAATTTGCTATTTTATCTCTTTATGTTGATTATATACTCCTCACTAAAAATAACAATGATATGATTGTTACAACTAAGACGAAGTTAAATACTCATATTTAAATGAAAGACATAAGCAAGACATCTTATGTTCTTGGAATAAAAAATTTTCGAGACAAGAGATCTAGACTTTTATGTTAAAGTCAGGAGAGATCTATTGACCATATACTTAAAGAGTTTAAAATGCAATGACTGTAAGTCAAATGAAACTTTTGTGGCTAAAGGGGTCAAGTTAAGCAAGAATGATTGTTCTAATGAAGAGCAAGATAAATTGATCATCCCATATGCTCAAGTTGTTGAATGCTTGATGTATGCAATGTTATGTACCAAATCAGATATTAGCTTTGTTGTGGATCTCGTAAGCCAATATCAAAGTAATCTTGGATGGTCTCATTGGCAAGTTGTAAAAAGAATATTTAGATATTTGAAGAAACAAAAAATTAAAAATGGTTTATTAGACAGATAATTTAGAACTAATCAGATATTTTGATGTTCATTTTGCTAAAAGCAGGAATGACAACAAATCTGCTTCAGGCTATATTTTTCTCTTTTAAGGTGGTGTTGTCTTTTGGTCCTACAAAAAACAAGGTTGTGTAGCTCTACATATACAAGAAGTAGAATATGTAGCATTTAACATGACTTACTTTTGCCATCTAGATAAGTCGCTTTATAAAAGACCTAAAGTCGAAGATATCATACAGGTCGATACAAATATACTGTGATAATCAATACGCTCTTAGCCTGATGCAAAGTAGAGTAGATAGTTCTAGAAGCAAACATATAATGGTAAAATACCATTATATTCATGATATGATTGAAAAGAATGAGATTATAGTCAACTATATGTCAACTACTAACCCCTTGACAAAATGCATATATGATGAATTATTTTCTAAACATGTTTCATGCATGGGTTTAAGATATGTCTAAAATCAAATTAAAAGTACAATACTAAATTTGAATGCATGTGAAAACCCTTATTTATAGGAAGGTAAATCATTGCATTATTTTTTGTTCGGCTCTCATGCCTAAGTGGGAGATATTGGCCAATGTTAATGGGTTCATAACCATGGTGCCTCTCAGTGGAGCCCATGCATTTGAGATGAGTAGGGCCCAATTATCTCAAATGCATGGATATGATAATTTTTCAGTTATCTCTATTCAAACTTTATTTTACTTTGGGCTTAGTTTTATTAAAATCTTTTCTAAAACCTAATCACATTTTATGGATAGACCTTACCTTAGAGGAGCGCTTTTTTAGTGTGAGTCAGTTATTTGGGCTGATGGCAATACTAGGAAGTGTAAATTCTATATATATGCTTAGGGTTCTACCATACAATGGTATGAGTTGGTGAAAAAAACATAACCCTCCTAAAGGAAGCCATCAACATATATCTCTCTCTCTATGTGCACTATAAATCTGCTAGATCTATACTAATCTTGGCCATCATCTCCCTCCTATATATACAACAAGGTGGTGGATGGTGGTTCTAGTCAATTTATAGTAAAAAAACTAGTTATTTAGTCATTTTCAACCATCCATTGGCCAGAAAATGGATTCGTTGATACCATCCACATCAGATGGTTGTCGGCAAGTCTTTTTCAACTAGTGGATGATTGAAAATTGGACAAAAACTAGATTCTTTTTTTAAAATAAAAAAGATGGGGTTAGGCAGACCCCTATATATTTATTTAAAAATCAATGAAAATGAATTTATAGGGGGATCCCCTTCCATACTTGAGATTCATGTTTTGAGATACTACTATGGTTGTTAAACTGCAACTGTTGATTAGTCTTATGGTGATGTTGCAAATATTCATATCTCACCAACGCACCTAACACACTGTTTTCATGAAAAGGAGTTGTGCTATCAAAAGAACCATATTTGTATCTACACTTGGAACGTGAAGCCATGAGATTATGACTGAATTCATAAATATGTGTTGTGACATGCTTTGCAATATGACAATAGTTACAGTAAAAGATCTTGATCAACTCACTCTTGCAATCATCAAAGTCATATGAGTTGTGTTGATTGAGGTTTTTTTTTACCGTGTTGAGATTGAAATTCAGTATTATGATTGTGTGTGACTTTATAAAGCAATGATTATATTCAAAGCCAGATCATTATGTTCCAAATTCATACAAAGTGTAATAGTAGGTGTGTACACCAACCCATATAGCATGTTCATACCTAAAGATACAATATCAAATTTTCTCTAATTACATAATCTAGTAGTTTCTCCAATTGAGTAATAATTCCTTGAGAATTGAAAAGGTGAAGTATTTTTTAGTATTATCATTTTCACCAAAGTAAAAACATAATGACTCTATTATGCTTACCTTAAAAAAGGTGAATAATAAAGGGTCTCACATTTACCTTTTTGATATAAATTAAGTCTTTTCTTTCATTTTTGCAATATCAGGTTCCTTGATCATTGATGATTCTAGCAATATCCCTATTTTAGACGAATCAAATTTTTTTGATTGGAGAAAAATTGTGTTGTTCACTTTGGGATACATGGACTTATATTTAGCTTTAATAACTGACAAACCTCACTCTTACAGAACAAAGAACAACCAATCAGAAGGCTATTTATAAGAAGTTAGAGCTCTCAAATAGGCTTAGCCTATTGCTTTTGCAATTACAATTGACTAAGAATATTTAAGGCATCATCTCTCACCGTAGGACAATGAAGGAATTTCTGAGAGCTATTGAGGCTCAATTCGTTAGTTTTAATAAGGCTAGAGTCAGTACTCTCATGTCCAAGTTGGTATCTATGAAATATTCTTGAGACAATTATATTCGATAGCACATTCTAGAAATAAGAAATCTTGCATCTCAACTGAATGATATGAAACTCGCTAATCCTGACTCCTTCCTAGTGCATTTAATTTTGACCTCATTGCATATAGAATATAGACCCTTTAAAAATGTTTACAACACACATAATGATGAGTGATCCTTTAATAACCTTTTAACTAAGTGTGTTGAAGAGGAAGAAAGATTGAAGGGTTAGAAGGTGCAAAGTGTACATATGACTTTTCATTACACAAAGTATAGGCCTGAGGCAAATAAAATTTTCTTCAAGAAGAAAAGCAAGAAGAAAACTTCTAGGGAGAGTTCTAACTCTTAGGTGAATGTCAAATCTCAAACTGGTGGTTCTTATATAAAGTGTTTATTATGTAAGAAGAAGAAATATAAGAAGGTGAATTGCATCAAGCATAAGAAATGACTCAAGATTAATATAAGAAGTTATTCATTTTTTATGAGTGAAATTTAATCCATGTCCTATTCAATAGCTAGTGGGTTGATTCAGGTATCACTGTATACATTGACAACTCTTTGCAGGCATTTCTGAATTAAAGAAAACCAACGAAGCATGAAATAAGTATCTTCTCAAGAAACAAGATGTGTTTATACGTGAAGAATGTTGGGACTTGCAGAGTTGTTTTGGAATATGAATTTATTTTGAATTTGGTCGATACATTTTACGTTTTAACTTACAGTAGGAACCTTATTTCAATTTCAAGACTTAATAAGTTTGGTTTTGGTTTTGGTTTTAATTTTTAAAACTCTAAACTTATTATCATTAAAAATTCAATTCCTATAGGTTCTATATATATGTGATGGTTTGTATTGTTTGAGAACCAAACTCCATATCTAAAAATCTTACTATGTTAAGAATACGTTGATTGACAATAAATATGGTTTGAATGATGATCAATCTTATTTGCTTTGGCATCGAAGTTTAGGACATATCTCGAAAGTGAGAGTCTAAAGATTTTGGAATCCCTTGACTTCACAGATATAAAATCATGTGTTAACCGCATAAAGGCTAAGCAGACCATCATATATAAGAAAGATGCCAAACACAATAATGGTAAATTAGAAATTGTGCATACATATGTTTATGGGTCATTTATCCTGAAAGTATTTTGTCACCTTTATAGATGATTACTCTCAATATATATATCTCTACTTGCTATTTGAGAAATATAAATTCTTTTAGGTTTTTAAGGACTTGAAGAAAAAGGTAGAAAAATATACCGGTGAAGTTATAAAAGTGGTCAAGCGTGATAGAAGTAGAGAATACTATGGTTGTTTCACTGAGATGAGACAAAGGGTCATTAATATGATTTCTAAAAGGGGCATGCATTGTGCCTCAATACACCATGTCCGGTAGTGCCTACCAGAATGATGTAGCTGAAAAGAGAAATCGTACACTTAAGGAGATGGTTCGAGCGATGTTAAATCACTCAACCATTCCCCTGACCTTGTGGGGTGAAGCTCGTATGACAACAATGTACATATTGAACAAGGTTCCTACGAAGGTTGTCTAAAGGACTTCTTATGAGTTATGAATATGTAGAAAACCTTTCTTGTCATATATGTGCATATGAGGATGTCTGACTGAAGTTAAATTGTATAACCCACATATAAAAGCCTTTGATCTTAAGACAATGAGTGAATTTTTTATTGGTTATCAAGAAAGATCAATGGGCTTTAAGTTTTATTGTTAATCTCATACACCATAAATAGTGAAGATAGATAAAGTGATATTTCTTGAATAAAGTTCTATTAGGTAAATGTATCTAAAAGTCATATATTTGAGGAATTATAGGATTCTATTTATTTATTTATAAAGAAAAAGGCTCAGTTTTCCCGATCATTGTCCTTTTGGTTGATGTTAGAGAAAATTTGGTCAATAACAATCAATCCTAAGTAAAACAAGTTGTTGATGAGGATATACAACAACAACAGGATGCAAAGGTTTAAATTAAACCACCAATAAAACCTGTATGGAGGTCCATATAGTGTATTTGCAAGAGCCCAATGATTTCATAGATATTGATGATAATCTTCTAACCTTTGCAGAAGCCATTGAAAGTGATAAATCGATACATTGGAACAATGTCATGAAAGAAGAGCTTAATTCTATGTTAAAGAACTAAATATGAGATTGTATACCTCAACCTGATAGAGTTAGACTTGTTGGTTGTAAGTGGGTAATTAAGACCAAAATAGAATCTAAAGGGCGAGTGAAGAAGCACAAGGCTAAGCTCATTGCAAAGGGATTCACTCAGATAGAGGGCATTGATATAATGAAACTTTTCTTCTATCTCAACTAAGAAATCTTTGAGAATAATCATGGCCCCCATAGCTTATTTTGATTTAAAGTTACATCAAATGAATGTGAAAATAACCTTTCTTAATAGGGATCTACAAGAGGAAGTATATATGCAACAACCTTCTAGTTTCAGTGTAGATGATTCAAACAATTTAGTTTGAAAATTAAATAAATTAATCTATGAACTTAAACAAGTCTTCTGCCAATGGTATAAAAAGTTCAATCGAGTGATTTTAACTTTCAGATTCACTGAAAACATTGTTGATCAGTGCATATACCTTAAGGCTAGTGGGAGTAAGTTCATAATTTTGATTTTGTATATTGATGATATTCTTCTTGAAACTAATGATTTGAGTCTATCACATAAGACAAAAGAATTCATTTCTTCTCATTTTGATATGAAAGACATGGGTGGGTCTGCTTATATCCTTGAAATTGAGATCTATTGTAATAGAACTAAGGGTATACTCGATCTCTCTCAGAGATTCTATACCCTTAAAATTCTTAAAAGATATGGGATAGAGAATTGCTCTCCAGGTTTGGCACCCATAGTAAAAGGGGATAAATTGAGCTTAATGTCCTTAGGATAATAATGATAAGGTTCAGATGACAAGCATTTTTTATGCTTCAATGGTTGGGAGTTTGCAATATGTGCAAACCTACACGTGACCTAACATCGCATTTGCTATTGGGATGCTTAGTAGATATCAGTCTAATTCAAGCATTACACACTGAAAGATCGTGAAGAAGGTCATGCAATATTTGTAAGAAACGAAAGACTATATATTGACTTACAGAAAGGTAGACCACCTAGAGGTTATTGGATACTCAGATATGGATTTAGGAGGATGTCTCGATAGTAGAAACTTTACTACGGGATACATCTTCCTATTAGCAGGCGGTGTTATCTCACGGAGAAGCGAAAGGCAGTTTACAACTGCAGCTCATACCATTGAGGCAAAATTTATTGCTCTATACGAGACTTCTTCTTAGGCCATATTGATTAGAATCTTTATTTTGGATCTTGGCATTATGAACTCTATTGAAAGACCATTGAAGATCTTTTATGATAATGAAGCTATTGTTTTTATCTAATAACAACAAGAGCTTTACTTTATACAGACGCATGAAGTTAAAGTACTTTATTGTTAAAGAAAGAACAGAGAATCATTTAGTGTGTATTGATACAATCATCACAAAGAAAATGATTGCAGATCCTCTTACTAAAAGGCTAGAACTGAGATTGTATTCTCAACATGTAATGAGGATAAATGTATTTGATTCCTTGGGATGTATGACAATACATTATAGTTTTATGTGATCACATTTCTAAAACTAAATTGATTCTCTATATTTTGTGCATTGTTGAATTTTGTGTAAAGTGTCTCTCGTTTGTGAAGAGAGAATAACAAAATAACAATATTAAAAAGGACAAAAAAGAATGAGTTAGAGACCAACTTGTTTATAAAGGTACTCTTAACATGCTAAACACTTAAAATGAACGATATTGTAGTACATAAAAATATGACATCTCATATAGAAACGTTCATCTCTATGACTCGTATGATTCATTCTTGTGATTCAGTATAGCATGTAAACTCACATAAAACTTGAATCGAGATAACAGTAAAGAACTTCAATAATGAGTTTTTTCGTGTCTATGGGTCAAGTGAAAGAATTTTGGACTATGGATCGAATCCAACCTAATGTGACCCGAGAACACCAAAGGTTTTTAGTCCATACTGAGGTTATGGTTACAGGACAATTATGAGAATGTGAAGAGCTCTCATAACTATCCATGAATGTAGACATCCCACTATATAAGTTCACCGCTGTAGTGTGATGAGAACTACATGATTTTGTTTTTTCTCAAACTCTGAGTTCAAGGGTCCTGTTCACCTCTCGACTTGACAGTTTGGGCTCATCGAAGGCGTCGATTGGCTTAGAAGAATGCCGACAACTCACTTTCACTGAAGCATCGTTTAGATCGACAATGTTCGCTTTTGGTAAGTAGCATTTCTTGGCCTTTTATTTTAACGGTGGCTTCACCAAGCAAAAACATCATGTCAAAAGTTATTACGTCATACTGGTATGCTGGAATCTGATCAATGAGCCTATCTTGAAGCCATTTGTCCATAAAAAATGAGCAGTGAAGCCATCTCTAATCTCCCAATAAACATCATGTACAATACTCCACCCCCAAGATTCCTTTCCAAGCTTAGGACCCTTGTGAGAATGTAGTGGGATTTTATAAACTCTTCGAATGGAGGTATTTTCTTTTAACAACACCTGTCCATCTAGATTTGGATGTAAGCACCTTGATGGCAAGAAAAGCAATATTGGATTGTTGGTTTTAGATGTACGTCTGATCTCGACCCCTCCTTCGATCTAGGGTAAACAAATCTGTCTCCACTTGATTAGGTGCACTTTGGTATGATCCAATACCCCTTGCTAAAGAATTAATGTGCAGAATAAGTGATCCATCTGCCTAATGACTCTAGTTGGGAGCTTGAAGAAGGTCAAAAGCCAATGCAAGGGGATGGAAAGCACGTGGTACTAACCTGCCATTTTTTGATCATTGGGTCGCTGGAAAATGGTGTAAAGTTGGATGGTTCTTCGATATATGAGAACCAATATACCAACAAATTAATTAAGAAAACAAGTTTATTATTGTTGATTTGATGTGCTAAATAGAACAATGAAGATATGCAGATTAAGGAAGCGGAAGTGAAGCATGCAACATGCATTCGTTTCCCGCTAAAACCCGGCGACTTTTCTCCTTATCGTTAGATTCCAATGAGATTGTGTTTAATCCTTTTTTATTAAGTAACAATAAAAAGTTGCTTCTCCAGAAATTCATGTTCTCATCGGCTTCCAATCCATTTTCTAAAATGTCACTTTTAAAGGGTATTTTACTCATTTTAATATGATTGAATCCATCTAATATTAAATTAGATTAACCCACATATATATATATATATATATATATAATGTCAAGTTACTCTTTGGCTATGTGACAGGGACACCCATTTTGGGTGTGCGTCCCTGGTGACATGAGAAATAAAACACACCGACACTTACAACCTTCTTTTAATAATTTTAATAATATTTTAGTACTTTTAAGATATAAAAAGTTAGTTTTTATTGATTAAAATTTTAAAATTCAGTGTCTTTGTGTCTTATTTTTCAAAACTAGTGCCGCATGTCTACGTGTCCATGGCCGCATGTGGTTAAAGTCTAGCTTCTAAAAGAAAATGTTACAAGTTATTTCAGTATAATGATAAAAATATTTTAAAAACCAGATTAATAAATTGTCATAAAAAATTTGTTTTAAAAAAAAACTGTCATCCAGACAACAAAACTAGGTTTACCAAAACAAAGTTTTTAAAAACCAAGTTTTCAGGTTATTTTCAGTATAGTCCTTCACGAGTAAATAGTATATTTTGGAGAGGACCAGCAGTACTACCAAAACTCAATAGTTCAAATCTCATGGGTGTTACCCCTTGCGCAAGCTGAAGTGTGGCGACTCCCTAAGTGCAAAGGGTAATTAAGCCCACATAGTTTTACGTTGCCATGACAGCCATCGTAAGTACGGCAGGCAAACCCAGCTCAGCTATGTCTCTGATCCTGGGTGTGGTTTCTCCGCGTAAATATATATAAAAAAAAAGGTTTTCAAAAAACTAGGTTTTTAATATTTTATCCAAAAGCCCCCCTAAAGTTTATTTCTTTTTGGAGGTAACAAGAAAAAACTGCCTTGCTTAGTTCATTGGCGTAAAACTCCAAGTCTACCATCTCCGATCAGCGAGTATACTCAGTTTCAGCCTCATGGAAAGGAATGTGCACCAATGGGTCATGAACAGTTGGACTCATGCAGTCTTATTAACTTGATGACATTCAAATGTCACCCCACTAGATGAGTGCAACCCTGGGCTCTACCACCTCTAATTGGAAGTTTTTGGCACATAATCTCCTGATTTTTACTAAGTCTAAGAACAAGATAAAAAATGATTTTCCACCAGACAATACTCCTGGTATCACTATTCCTTATTTATCACACACACACACACACACTCTCTCTCTCTTGTTTAATATGGATTCAGCTCGTAGAAGCTGAGTTAATTCCATTCTTTTGGTCAAGTTTTTGGCCCAAGCATCAACTTCAAATTGTTGTTGCTCACACGGGCTCCGCAAATTTGGCTAAGTGGGTTGGCTTAAGACATTCAAGTTGAAAGCAGTCAAGTGTTCTATACTCGATGTGTGTGCCCTCGCCGTTAGGCAAAAACAGCAGACTCCCTAGTCGGCAAAAAGGGTAGCCTTGGGGTTTTATGTGGTCAGACATGGTGACCATAGGTCTCTAGGGCTTACTAGTGCAGTAGGTCTTGTTGGGGTTTTGTTTCAAAATTATTGGATTAGAACTTAGGTTTGCCTATTCATTTTTCTTATATTATCTAAGTTAGTGAGTTTATCACTCATATCAAAAGATTAGTCATAGATTGAAGAATTGAGGGAACTTCACATAGTTTTAGTATAGAGTTGCATTTATAGGAAATGCTCATTGTGGGTATGTCAATTGATTTTTGAACTTTAAACTTTGGACATTGAATTTAGATTTGGCTTTGGGTTTAGGTTTAGGTTTAGGTTTGGCTCGGATTGGTTCGGTCTTGGCCATGGTTATTCTTGGACTTTGACCAATCTTTTTGTTTCTTGAGATGACTTTATCCCCAAGACCTTGACCGACCCATTTATGAGTGGTGTCATTTTTGGTCTTGATCATGTTCATTCTTGGACTTTGATCAATCTTTTCATCTCTTGGACGGTTTTATCAACAAGACCCTCACCAGCCATATTTAAGCCTTGACCAACTCAAGATTGAAGAGTTACAATAACTTCCCATGGTTTAAATAGTATAGAATTGTTTTATTGATAAGGCCTATTGGGGGCATGTCAATTGAATTTTGAACTTTGGACCTTAAACCTTGCACTTTAGATTTGACTTTGGGTTTAGGTTTTAGTTCAATCTAGTCCAGCCCGACTCGACTCTGTTCAGTTTGGTATTGGTCATGGTCATTGTTAGACTTTGACCAATCTTTTTGTCTCTTGGCACAATTTTATCTCCAAGACCTTTATCAACCTTGTTTAAGCCTTAACCGACCCATTTATAAGCCAATTCGGTTTGGTCATGGTCATGGTCATTCTTAGACTTTGACTAATCTTTTTGTCTCCAAGACCTTGACCTACCCTCTTTAGACCTTGACCAACCTACTTATGAGCCTTGATCACCCATTTTTAATCAAGACTTAGTCAACCCTAATATTGGATTTGCCCTTAACCTGTTCTAACGTCTCTAGGTAGCCCATTATTTTAGCCTATTTTACCATTGTTTGTGCCCTCTTATTTGGAGTTTTCTTACCTGCTAGGGTTATTTTAGACCCATTGACTAGACTTTTACCTCTGGTCCATGCATGGCCCTTTCTAATCATTTGGGCCTTTATGGCTAGTAGTTTGGCCAGCCTAGGCCCCATTATTACTAGTTATTCGGTTGAGGCCTATATAAACCTTAACCCTCTTTCATTCTTCTCATTGCTTTCAAGTGCTCTCTTTTTCTTTCCTTTCTTCTCTCTCTCTCACAAGCTCATTACTCTCTTATGTTCTCTAGCTCATATGAGCTCTCTCTCTCTCTCTCTCTCTCTCTCTCTCTCTCTCTCTCTTTCCTTATTGCTCTTCATGTGTCTCTCTCTCTAGTGAGTTTAAACCTTGACATAGTCAAGGCTTTGCCTAAGTTGAGCCTAGGATCTAACCTAATTTGAGCCTAGGATCTACTTAATCGAGTCAAGAGGCAATTCAAGGAGGTCCGTGTTGAATTGCTCAATCTCACTTAGTGCAGAGTGTGAGACAACCTTCGTGTGTGGGCAAAAGCTTGTTGTATCTTATAAGCAAAGTTGCACAAATACCAATTACACCAAGGACTTGATCCTAAGTGTGGTAGCTATCACTTGAAAGATAACATGTCCAACACGTGCATCCGAGTATACCTAGTGCAAGTTTAGTTGTCATAATCATTGAGTTATTTTCTCAACAATTTCAATAGATGGTACTACAAAATGGTTACTATGAAGGTTGGTAATCATGAGCTGCCCAAGTTGTTGCAATTTAAATAGTGGAAACATAAGGTTCTTATTTCATAATTTCAAACTTGGTGTATGTGTTCACGGACACATGCCTATAAGAATGGGAGGACGAGACCATTGTTGAGAACCACAAAAGAATAAAATAGGAGGATGACTTTGTGTGACATGGCCACATCCTGAATGTGCTCTTGGACACCTTGTTTGATCTCTACTCAAAAATTGGTACGACTAAGGAGTTGTGGCAAACACTTGAAAGCAAATATAAGATGGACGATGTGGAAAATCATAATTTTTTTATTAATAAGTATATAGATTTTAAATTCTTTGATGATAAACCACTGCTACCTCAAATCCACGAGATGAAGATTATATCTCATTAGATCAAGTTTGAGGGTATGCATCTTGATTAATCATTCCAAGTATCTGCAAATTATTGGTAGATTATCTCTATCTTGAAAAGATTATAAAAATAAATTAAAATATAAGAATGTAGAGTTTATCATATAACAACTTGTTCAACATTTTAGAATCGAGGAGGAAGCTCATTCTCAAGATAAAAAAAAATGAAGTGAAAAAAGTTGGTGCTAAGGTGAATATGGTTGAGCTTAAACAAAAGTTCACACTCGAACTTAGAAACATAAATAAGAAATCGAAGACTATTGCTAAGAAGAGGGATTCTATTTCCTATTATACTTATAGCAATTTGGGTAACTATGCGACAGCATGCTGACATAAGAAAAAACTCCAAGGCAACAAGCTTAGTAAATCCAATGACAACTTGGTGAATGTAGTGAGTGAGACGTTTATGATTAATTTTGATAAAAGGTGGTATGTGGATTTTGGATCGTCGATCCATTCATGTAATGACATACCTAAGTATGTTTTAATCATATGAAACCATGAGGGAAGATAATAAGATCTTTATGGGAGATTCCCATGAATCTAAGATTCATGAAAAAGGAAGTGTAAAGCTCCACTTCACATTTAGAAAGTGTTCAACCCTTCAAAATGCATATCACATACCCACCGTGATAAAGAATCTTGTATTTGCCAACCTACTTACTACTCATGGTTTTAAAGTTGTGATGAAATTCAGTAGTATTATATTATCGAAGAATCACAAGTTTGTAGGTAAAGGCTACTGAACCAATGACTTATTTAAGTTGAATTTGATTAATAAAATTGATTCTACTTTGGTCTATATGCTTGACTTGTATAATTTATGGTATGCTAGACTAAAACATGTTCATTATAAATTCTTGAGAAGCATGGGTAACTTAGGACTTATTCATAAATATAAAATTAAACATGTGAGAAAATATAATGTTTACATTTAAGCAAAATTAGCAAAAAGATATTTTCCAAGTGTTGAAAGAAATTCAAAATTATTTGGTTTAATACACAATAATGTGTGTGATTTAAAAAACACTCCAACTCGTGGGGCTATCAACTACTTTATAACTTTTATTAATAATTTTTCAAAATATGTTTATGTTTAACTCATGAAAATTAAAGATGAATCTTTTAAAAAATTTAAGATTTTTAAATCAAATATTAAAAAGTTTAATAATTATAAAATAAAGTTTATTAGATCTGATAGAGGTGGTAAATATTTTTTAAATAATTTTATCAATTTTTTTTAAATTCATAGGATATGTAGACAAAATACCTGCCCATATACTCTTTTAGATAATGATATAATTGAACATAAGAATACGACTCTAGTAGATATGATTAATATGATGCTTAAAAGTTCCAAAATAGAATATGATCTATGGGGTGATGTATTACTTAGTTCTTGTGATATCTTAAATAGAGTTCTATATTCTGATTCGAACACTATCTTATAAGCTTTGGAAATAAAGAAAAACAAATTTGAGTTATTTAAAAATTTAGAGTTGCATTGCTTAAATAAAACTTACTAAACCAAAACTAACCAAACTTGGTCCAAAAACTTAAACCATGTGCTTTCATTGGATATTTCTGAAATAGCAAAACCTACAGATTTATGAATATTGAAACTAAAGTGATTTTAGAATCTATCCAAGCTGAATTTAGAGAAGATTTAACTTTAAAATCACTTAAAATTTTAAAAGATATTGAAAATGAGTTAATTTTCAAGAAAAGAATTGGTGAGTCTAAAAATCCAGAAATTCAAAAACCAAAAGATTGAGAAAACCAATAGATTTTGGTAATGATTTTCATCTATATATGATAGATAAAGACCTGGTATCATTTTTGGAAGTTATGCGATCTCCAGATGACGGTTCTTGAAAATAGGCAATAAAGAGTGAAATAAATTCAATCCTCAAATCTACAACTTGGATTTTGGTAGATTTGCCCCTTGGTTTTAAATTATTGGGATGAAAATGAATTTTTAAGAGAAAACTTTGACATGATGATTTTATTGAGAAATTTAAAACTAGGCTTATTGCTAAAAAAATTAAACTGAAACCTGGAATTGGTTATTATGATACCTACGCTCGTGTAAGTAAGATTGCATTCATTAGAACCATGATTGCTTTAATATCAGTTTTCAAACTTGAGATTCACCAAATGAATGTTAAAACTACAATTTTAAATGATGAGTTAGAAGGGATTTATAGAGAACAACCTAAGACTATATAATACCAAGCCAATAAAAGAAAGTTTGTAATTTGCTAAGGTCTTTATATAGTTTGAAACAATCACCTAAGAAGTGACATGAAAAAATTGATAATGTGATTGTATCATACGAGTTTTAGATTCATAATTTTGATAAATGCGCATATAACAAAGTAGAGAGTAGAAATGTTATAATCATTTGTTTGCATGTGGTGATATGTTAATTATAAGCAATAATATAGAATGCATAAATAATACCATCCAAATTTTACATGAAATATATGGGCTTAGTTGGTGTTATTTTTGGTATTAAATTGATTATACATGTTAATAGATATGCATTATCATAATCTCACTACATTGAAAAGATCTTGAGAAAATATAATCACTATGATTGTAAGACTGTTGCTACTCCATTTGATCATAGTGTAAAGTTATCAATTAACAATAAAAGAAGTATATATTAATTAGAATATGCAAGTGTTATTGACAATCTTATGTACGCTATAAATAGAACTAGACCATAGTTTTTTCATGAGCAAGTTGAGTTGATACATTAATAACTTAGGACCAAAACATTAAAATGCTATCTAATAATACAAAGTAGAATTTTGATTCCAATGAATTATTATCCACAAGTAGATATATAGAGCAACAGCTTGGAGATCTATGAAGCAAATCATGATAATTCA
This sequence comes from Nuphar pumila, assembly GCF_984573655.1. NCBI lineage: Eukaryota > Viridiplantae > Streptophyta > Magnoliopsida > Nymphaeales > Nymphaeaceae > Nuphar > Nuphar pumila. The sequence goes on along the minus strand of NC_143252.1, from coordinate 2,345,636 downwards.
TTCTGCAATGAAAGCAAAGTTGATAGCACTAGCTTCAACTAGTATGAAATCCAAATGATTAAAAAATCTTTTAATGAAGATACCATTAGGAGATAAGTTGGTACCCCTGATAGCTATGCATTGCAATAGTTAAACAACTATTTATAAAGTAGGAAGTAATACTTATGAAAGAAAATCTAGACATATCAATCTAAAACATAATATTGTGAAGAGTTTACTTAATCAAGGAGTAATATTTATGAGTATATAAAATCTTGTCAAAACATAGTACATCCATTGATAAAGAAACATTCTCGAGAATTGTCTTTAAGACATCGAGGAAAATGAAGCTAAAGCCTATAAAAAGTCACCTATGATGAGAATCCAACCACTTAATATGGATCAAACCAAGTCTAGTGGTTCAATGAGAAAAACAAGTCACTGAACGATTGGATTGAGCACTTATAATTTTTTCATTTGTGTTGTCGAGTGCACAAAACCTATGTACAAAGGTTGAGTTAAAACTAACTGTTAATGAGATTCATAGGCCTTATGATTGGGGTGTTTCAAACATGCTTACACCTTTGATGGACTTACTTATATGAGTACGAATGTGAGGGTCACCTTCTATGGTACTTAAGTTTTTACTTTAGAGACTCATAGAACTATGATACCACACTGAATTCTTAATGTATAGCTTCTATATACTGGTAGACACACTATGATCACCTGAAGTGAAAGTGTATGTTACTATATCTGAAAAAGTCAATTAAGATTTTAATTAGAAGCTAACATTATTAGAGTACCAGATTAACTATATATAATTAAGGGTACATTTGGTTATGTTTTTTAAAAGTGAAAATATTATTCAAAAGAGATTCACTTTTAAAATCTCATGAGATTTTAAATCTTATGAGACCTCATGAGAAAGTGAATCTCATATAAATGAAATTCACGTTCTAAATCTCACTTTTGGGGTTTTGTATAGACTCACTTTTTATGAGTTTACTTTTGAGGTTCTATGCAAAAAAAAATTTACATTTGGTTTTATTGGGTACTGTTCAAATGAGATTCACTTTCTAAAGTGTATTAGAAAACAAATCTATGTGATCAAACCAAACGTACCTTAAGTAACACTATTGTGGAGGTTCAAACCCAAAATATACTTTCATTTATGCACTAGATTTTTGTGAATAGCTTCTTGAGTCTTTCTATAATTTTGATCAACGTGGAGGATTGTTGGGGTGTTGTCTCAAAATTATTAGATTAGAACCTAGGTTTGCCTATTCATTTTTCTTACCTTACCTAAGTTAGTGTATTTATCACTCTTTTCAAAAATTTAGTCCTAGATTTAAAGATTTAGAGAAACCTCACATGGTTTAAATAGTATAAAGTTGCATTTAAGGGCATGCAAGGCCCATTGAGGTCATGTCAATTGAACTTTTAACTTTTAACTTTGGACTTTGGATTTGGTTGTGGCTTTAGGTTTAGATTTCGGTTATTTGCGGTCCGGTTCGGCTCAACTCAATCTGTTTCAGTTTAGTCTTGGTCATGGTCATTCTTGGACTGACCAATCTTTTTGTCTATTGAAAAGGCTTTATCCCCAAGACCTTGACGAACCCATTTATGAGCCTTGACCATCCATTTTTTTTGAAGTTCTAGTCAACCCTACCACTAGAGCCACCTTTGACCTGGTCCAATGCCTCTAGGTTGCCCCATTTTTTAGCCCATTTGACAGTCGACCATGCCCTCTTATATGGACTTTTTTATACCTGCTAGGGCCTTTTTAGACGCGTTGACAAGGCTTTTTTGCAGGTTTGATGCATACGTTCAAGAAAATTTTCCATCGTCATATTAAATTGTAGAATAATTTTAAGGTTCTTTGCAGCATGATCATAGTCAAGACATATGTCACGAATGTCACTTATGCTTAAAATTGTCTTGATTATATCATGACAAAGTTCCCAAAATCTAAAATCATGACACTAATTTAGCAAGCTTAGAAGATCATTCATTTCAATATATTCAGAATTTGTCAATTTCATTTTTTATGATTTTATATATCACGTCAATGTGGGCACAACTCTTACTATTTAAAAAAAAAAGTGGCACTACTGTTAATGTCTTAGTATGTACTTAAAGTTAACGCTATGGTAGTTCCTCAGTGTAGAGTTTTCGTCTTCTTTTTAAATGTCAGAGAGAAACCTTTGATTTGTTGAGTTGCTAAAAGTTGCAACATTGACCGTGCCCTGTTTCTGTGCTCAAACTCCACGAGTACTCCCCCTTGTCTATTGGGAAGTTCCTTAAGATAATTTAGTGACCAAAATCTTGCTCTACTTGCATAGGCACATACGGTCACATATGTTGTGGGCACTTGGAGGAAAATAGAGCAAAAATAAATCCTACCTTCTTCCTAGCATTGGAATTACAGGGAAAATTAAAGAACCTATTGAAGATTTTTAACTCAATAGTTAGCACTCATTGGATGTCATTCATCAAGATGAATAGTTATCATACTTGGGAGTATGCATGTCAATGGTTGGAATTTGGGTCAGATAACCAAACCAAACCCGAATCTGTGTACTCGGATTTGATAAATTGAGGAGCATCCAATTAGCAATTAGATTTGAAGTCATGTTGAAGCTTCACACTTGAATCTAAAACCAATAGACACTTGATTATGTGTAGAAGTGTATCCAATTAGCTATTTATGCTACTAAGATGTGGATTCTATACTGCTATTTTTCATCCAAAACCAAATTCTATTAGCCAGGATGCACAAGTTAGAATGATTAAAGCTTAAATATGAACAGAATCCGATCCGTTTGCCTCTATACTTGGGAGCTAACCAACCTAAAGCATCTTAATTAATTGAATGGTCATCAGTGAACCCATGTATGGGCTTGTTAACATTCTTCTACGAGCATAATTAGAACTATTATATTATAAGGTCCCTTCAACAATAGTGACAACTTTTTTTTTGGGTTTAAATATCAGGAACAAAATTCTCGTGATAAATTGAATACTTGATTGCATTTTTTGAAAAAAAAAAGTTGAAATCAAATTGGAAAATAAAAACCAATTTTAAGTTTTCTAAAAAAAGAAAATTATAAATCAAAAAATTATAAATTTAATTTTTACTATTTGTATCGAAAAATATCGGCCAGCCAATTTCTTGCATTTTTTCATCTTTTAAAAAAAAAAAACAATATTTGTCACTATGCCTTGAACAAGCTGATTTGGGTTACAAGTTTGACTGGATGAAAGCTACTATTGAACTAGGAAGGGATTACTCTGGTTTATCTATCGAATATTTGTAAAGTTAGAAGTCTTTCAAGAGTGAATCAGAAAGTTGATGGTGCACTTTGTTATCCAACATTACTTCATGACATAACCTAATGCCTATACAAAACCAATTTGAGTACGAGCCCATGAATGTGAGTGTATTCCTGGAAGACCAGACAAGCATTATTCCATGTGCTGGCTGTGTTCAATCTCACACTTTAACCATAAAACTTCATACACAAAAATAGAAAGCCCCTTAAAGATTCGAAACTGTACACCACAAGAATTCCAAATTTGGCATGAATTCTCCTCTTTTACTTTTGGTTTTATTATTTGGGTTATGGGTCCCTAACGCAAATGAAATGCCTTAACCAACTTAATTTAATCATTTCCTTTTCATTAAGGCTATGATAGATGGTTGTAGAGTAGTCCTATGTGGACACTATGTGACCCCTAAAAAGTAGTCCATGGATGTATTGCATTATCACCATCAACTTTAGAAGATTCCCTTAATTTATTTCCCTATGCCTCCTTTTTGAGTACCATTATGTAGTGATGCCTTGCTGGATGCACACTTAAATATAATATTATTATGTAAGACCTAAATAATGTTGTCTTTGTGGGTGAAGGACTGAGATGGTATGCTTTATTTTTGTATGAAACAAACAAAGGAAAATGCTTTGGGATTGAATCCTATACTGCCTCCTGCTTGTGTTTGTTCCTGGTTTCATAAATCAACGGTTACTTCACTTGGATACTCAATTGCCACTTTGCTTGTTCTTGTCCTTACTGCCTTATCTCTCTATAACCTTTTATCTTGAAAGACTGAACCCACCTTTGCCACATTGTGGAAGTGTTATAATTGTTTATCTTCATAACTTTTTGAATCAAGTATAGCACCAAAATCCCCCTCTTATGATCGTTTTGCTGAATTCTAGCGTGAAGAACCGATAGTTTTACCTTTTCTCCTTTTTTTAATAATAAAAGACAAAGAACCTTTCACAAAGCCTAATGCCGCTTTACTGATTAATTATTTATTTATAGTTTATGGGCTGAAAATTGAGGGTTAAAACAGTACCAAGTCGTTCTTTAGTCATTTATATGGTTATTCACCACACCCATATTGTGAATGGAATTCCCGTAACCTATGTTATAAGTGAGGATATTATCCTTAATCATCTAATTAAATATTCATAATCTGGAATACAACATGCAACTGGAATCTGATGGTTGCTCTCTGGCAAGAAAATTCTCACATAATCTAAATAACAATCGGTGACATTTAGGCTCAGTTTGGGAGAAGGTAATTGAGTGAATTTGATGGAAATGAGTTCGGGGAAAATGATGTGAAATGGATTTCAAATCCTGCAGCACCTTCAATTCTTTCAAGGATTCATTATACACAATTCTCCTTGATTCTCTATCTTGTTTGGAGACATATCTTTTTTCATATGAGATGAGAAAAAGAATGAAGATATATAAAAAAAAAATCAGGTCAAATGAAAGTTGATAAATACAAAGATTGCCTACCGAAAGAAAGTTGATAAATAACAAGATTTACCATCCTTATTCACTATCCAGAAGTTTCCCATTTCAACCGGAATCCTTCAGGAAGAAGGATTTAGCAAATACCTCCTCTCAGTGAATGAAACCAAAATAGAGAAAAAGAAATAAATGGCAGACGTGGACTACCTCCTTATTTTCCAGAATCTACCGATTCAACCTTCCCAAGCAGGCTAGATGGCAGTCCATGACAGCCATTTCTTTCCAGTTGGTATTCTTTCTCTATTACCACGTTCTAGACACTTAAGTTATTCAATGCTACAAGGATATTAAAAGGAAATCCGTTTCACTTATGAAAGCTTTGCCAATATTCATATTTTAATACATTCCTTATAGTATTAGCTCCTCCAATATTGCTCACAAAGGCTTAGCACACCTGACTAGATAAGTTGGTTCACTGCAAGGCATAAGCCAAATGGGAAACTATTCCTGGTATGAGGTGTTCTCATAGAGTTTTACTTTAGCCCACATTGGCTCAGGTCCACTCTTAGCCCATAACAGACGTTCAAACCATACTATCCATGCAAAAAAAAAAAAAAAAGGTAAACCCTTAGGCATCCATTGTTCACAGTTAAAAGTTCCCAAAGCTTATCACCATGGTAGTTCCTCTTTCACTTGATAACTAAAGCAATTCTTTGAGGAAGGATCCTACTAGATAAGTTGGCTTATGGGATTAAGTTGACATTCCAAAATAAGTAATCTATATGCATGTGTACTCCGTCTCCAAGGTTGTTTAAACAAGATCCCTCACTACAAAAAAAAAAAAAAAGTTGGATAGTCAAGCTAGAGTAAACCCCTAGTGGGATCGTACACGAGGACCTCTTCCACCAGCCATTAATGCATTAGATGGGCTAGATGAGCTTGAAGGACTAAATTCCTTTATAGGTTCTCAAGGATGGTTTCTTTTATATATTAAAAAGCAATAGGCCCTCGGGGTCGAAAGGGATAGCTGGGTGGTTAGGTCGCATTATCATAACTGTTGTGATTGAATCCCAGGGGGTTATCCCCTTGCTAAAAAAAAAAGCTATACACCTTCCTGTTCTATATAGGTTCAATGAACAATGTATTCCTTCACTGTTTCCTTGGTTTATATAATGATATGGTGCCTTTTGACCGTAAAGCTATGTTTTGTTTATATTGCATCTGCTAATGGAAAGCCTGAACTTGCTATGGTTGATTAAGGGTTTTAATTAGTGAGCACTATAATTGGTCAGGAGGGACCTCTCAAGAGTTTTACCAAGGAGGCCTGGCAATGTGCTATGAAGGGGGTTGCCTCGGCATAACGAAAAAAGAAAGAAAGAAATAGAGATGCCTCATTAACTAATTAACTTTATGTAACCATACAAATTCACATTGTTGTGGCTACATAAACTTCCATTCAACATGCAGTGTAGTTGTCTCAAAGAATAGCTTCCACTCAGTCAAGGAGGAAGGTGCTTCACTTGGTGTGGAAACAAGGATTTCCATTTTTCATGAGAGCAGATCCCGTACTGATCATCGATCCTCCCCGGTGAATGGATGCATGGCATCCGGTGATTAGTTAGAGTAATGCACACTACAAGAAAAACTCTAATTAGCGACAGAAATTTGCGATAGATTTTTTTCATCACAAATTTGCGGTGAATTAGCTAGAGAAAACTATTCGTCGCTAACATTCTAATTATTTGTGAAATTAGCGATGGAAAATTTTCATCGGAAATCCATCGTGAATTAGCGATGGATTCACGATAGAACAATTCCGTCACAACTTCGCGATGGCTCAACAACAGAAATTTTTTGTCGCTACTCTGTCGCACATTTGCGATGGAGTTTTATCGTCGTGAATCCGTCACTAAATTTTCCGTAAATCCCTAATGTGAGCCCCTTTTTTCTTTATGTTTCATCAGTCGGCTACCCGTCGCTCGTAGACCTCCCACCGCCTAGCGACCTTCCATCGCCCGCCCGACCGACGACCTCCCGCTGCCCATCGACCTCCCGAGGACCTCCTCTCTCTTTCCCCTCCCGTTCTCTCTCTCGTTGCTCCCCCTCTATGTTTTTCAATGAGCTGCATCCGGTGAGCCCCGTCCGCAGGTAACCCACTCCCTTTCCCCTATGTTGTAGCCTCCCCCTTCTCCCTATGGTTGCCAGAGGGCCAACAGAGGCCCGACAGCCTCTGTCGGCTCCTCCCCACCCCTTTATAGTCGGCAGGGGCTGGCAGAGGCCCCTATCGCCTATGTCAAGCCCTCCCCTAGCCTCGATCTACGGCAGGACAAAAGGCTTCACCCTTGTCCTTTCGAATGTCGACAGGGGGGCCCTTGTCCTCTTGACTTCTCCTGCAGTGGGGCTCTGCCCCGCTGTCGGAGAATGATCGGCAGGGAGAGAAGCCCCCTGCCCTTTTGTTTTCCCTGGCAGGGGGTGGCTTCGCCCCTCTGTCCTCAATAATTTTGACAGCGGGTGAAGCCCCCATGCCCCTTATCTTTTTTGCTCGGCAGGGGGCAGATCCCCTCTCCTCTGTCGAAAAATTTTGCCCGGTAGGGAGCGGATCCCCCTGCCAGAAAATTTTGCCTCGGTAGGGGGCGAGACCCCCTTACCTCATGATTGATTCCTGGTAGAAGGCTCAGCCCCTGCCTCCCGATGCTTCCCTTCTGGGGGTCTCACCCCCTGCCTCCTGTGAATGTTCTGGCAGAGGGTTTCGCTCCCTGCCTTGACCTTACTGTCGGCAAAAGCAATGCCCCTGCATGTCTCACTTTCAGTAGAGGGTTGTGTCTCCTTGTCCGGGCTCATTTCCGACAGGGGGCATCACCCTCCTTGTCATCGGATAATAAACTTTATTTTAACACAGTGTCTTTTGCAGATTTCTCAACGGATCTCGCTTGTGCCCCGCGACCCATGGTAAGTAAGTGACAAAAGCAATGCAAATCGAGTAAATACCCACGGTGAGTAAGTGATGCATGTGCATCACAGGTTATTTAATTTCTTGGATGCAACACTTTTCTGTTCACACACTCACTTAGTTGTGGATATCTAGGACTGCTTTGAAAGAGTTCGAAGATCATGTTGAGCATGATTTGAATGTATGAAAATAGAAGTATTCTTATTTTTGGAGTTTGGATTTCATACTAGTCATGGTAGTAGTTAGCGGGATATTAAAATGTATTTGCTATAGGTACATGTTTGACATTGTTTTGATATGAATGATTTGAATGTATTGCAATGTTTGATGTGATCGTATTCATGCTTGTATGAAGTTACTTTCAATTTGATTATGACTTTTATGTGAAATTGTATCATGAAAACATGCTTCAAATGAACATATCGTGTTATGAATAAGTTTGCACATGAAAATGAATGATAAGTTATCAATGCTTCAAATGAATAGTTTTACACATGAAAATATTAAGTTATTAATACATGCATCATAGTTCTTGTAATTGTATGGCATTATATATATATATATATATATGTGTGTGTGTGTGTGTATGTGTGTGTGTGTGATATTTAATCATTACATCTACCATGAATGCATGATAAATTTGATATTTCCTTCATCATAACATTCTGATGATTCTCTTTTAACTGGTTAGGATAATATCTGTAACATCATAGGACAATTTGACTGCAAACTGTGAATGGATGTACCGTAGGATAGTTGACAATGAGGTGTCGCTTGAATATATATATAGTGTTGATAGTTTTATTGAATTTGCAATGGAAAGTGTCAGTATAGTGGATCCCACAGGTTGGAACAGATGCTCCTACACCATGTGTAAGAACAATCGATTTGTAGAATCTCATGGCGTTAGACATCACCTATACATGAAGGGTTTTATGAGTGATTATCAGAATTGGATGTTTCATTATGAAGTATTTAAGAACAATTTTGATGCACGGGTGGATGTGGTGCATGATAATTCATATGTGAATTTGATATTTGATGCCGCAAGACCCGAACTGAGTTCTGCTATGGGTTCTAGTGATGTACCAACTGGGGTAGAGCAAGAAGCAGCAAATGATGCAACTAGTAGACTTTATGATTTACTTAGAGATGTTGATGAGTCACTTTGGAATGGTTGTCAGAGTCATACTGTCTTGTCTGCAGTTCTTCAACTACTGAATCTGAAGTTCGAGTTTAATTTGAGTCAATCATGTTTTGACCGTCTGTGCTCTATTGTGAAGAGTATGTTGCCCAAAGATGAAAAATTGCCACAAAATTTTAATCGTGCGAAGGTTATGGTCAACGCTCTAGGTATAAGGTATCAAAAGATAGATGCTTATCCAAATCACTGCATGTTGTATTTCAAAGATCAGGAAAATAGCAGATCATGCTCGTCATGTGGGCATCCTCGATTCAAGTTAAAGACAAGAGACAATGGTAGCACAAGGTCAAAAGAAGTGTTATACAAGTCAATGATGAATAGTGGTGTGTGCGTCAAGGGTAGCAGCTATGGTGAAAATGAACATGACTACTACGGTAGTATAGAAGAAATAATGGAGTGGACTTACTTAGGCATAAATAATAGGGTAACTTTATTCAAGTGTCATTGGTTTGATCTCACAGCAACAAGAGTCGACAAAGCCTCAGGCATTATGGAGGTGAATCATAAATCAATGTTTGAAATATATGAACCATTCATATTAGCCTCGCAAGCTCAACAAGTTTACTATACTTCATATCCGAGTATAAGAAAGTTAGATAGAAATGAATGGTGGGCAGTTTGCAAGGTGAAGTCTAAACTATACCCCTAGTATGATCAGTTATAGGAAGACAAGTTAACTGAAGAGAGTGATTACTATCAATCAGATGATATGTATGACTTCTCTTATGGTCACGATGTCGTACATGATATACATGTTATATCTCTATTGTCCGATGACACATGCATGGAAGAATGTGATCCAAATGATATACCAAGTGGATGGGCGGCCAATGAAGAAAAAGAAGATGACGAAGAGGAGGAGGAGGAGAAAGAAGAAGAATATGAAAGTCAAACAAGTGATGAAAAATCATTCTCGATCTAGTAAAATACATCTTGTAATACATACCTCTATTTGATGTAAATGATTTAAATTATTTGAATGTATTAAAATGTATTGCAATGACTTGAATAATTTGAATGTATTGCAATGTTTGAATGTATTTTATGAAGTTATTTTTTATTTGATTATATATCTTCGATAGGTATAGAGTTATGATTTGAATGTATTGCAATAATTTGAATGTATTGCAATAATTTGAATGTATTGCAATATTTGAATGTCTTGCATGAAATTATTTTCGATTTGATTTGAATATCTTATGTTTTAATGTATTTTAATATTTGATGTGAATGATTTGAATTATTTAAATGTATTGAAATGTATTGCAATGGTTTGAATGATTCTAATTATTCTACTTACTAAACACACTCAGCATATGAACATAACAAATCAATGCCATAATCTTAAAAATTTTATGGAAATTTTCACAGAGTTTCCTCTGTAATAACTTAAATATTTGAAAAAGGGTTTGAACTTGAATTCGAATTGTAAAAAATCAAACATGAATTTGCATCACAAATATTTTGACAAAGGTTTTTAAAAAAAAATGACTCGAATATCTAAAAAGGATTTTGAAATTTTTTGAAAGAGTCTTCTTTGTAAAAATCAAATTTTCTTGAAATATCTAAAAAAATTTGCCATAATTTTTACTAAATTAATTCGAATATCAAAAAAGTTTTTGCTAGAATTCTGATTAAAATAATTCAAAAAATCTTTTTAAAAAATTTTGTCAAAATTACTGCTATACTAATGTTATTTTTCAAAAATCCTTTACAATGATTTTGCCAGAACTTCTGCTAGCATAATTCTATTTTTCAAAAATCTTTTTAAAAAAAATTCCAGAACTACTGCTATAGTAGTTTTGAGTAGTTAAAAATATTTAGAATTTTTTAACGTTCTCTCCACTGCATAGAGGCAAGGCTAGATTAAATTTTGGCAAAATTGTCAAATTTTTGAATCTAGAAAGAGAAGTCTTAGGGTTCAGAAGGAGAATAGGAGGTCCTATAATTTATAAATTTAAATTTAGAAGAATAGTTTGGGTATTGACCTGATTTAGAAAAATTAGGCAATGCGTTCGGGATCCAAATTTGATATTTCTGCTAAATTTATAATAACTCCCGCAGGAAGCATCCCCGAGGTTGATCCTAACTCGTCAAAGCTTTTATGAAGAAACAGATCTCGCCTGAGAAGAGAGGGAAGAGGCTAGAAGGGGTTTGTAAGAAAAAATTAATTTTAAGTGGAGGTTTGGGTTTGAATTCTAGAGAGAGAGCTTAAAGTTAGAGAGAGAAATAAGAGAGAAGAGAGAATTGAGAACTTGAAGAGAACGAGGGGGGTGAGGGGGTATTTATAGGAGAGAGAGGAGGTGTCGCCCCCCTGTGGGCCCCACTTCAGGTGACACTTATCACCTTTTTAAATAAAAATTTATTTTTCCTTTGACACTTGTCATTTTAAAAATAAAATATTAATTTCTTCTGACACTTGTTAGAAGAAAAAGTTGACTTGATGTCACCTCCTCACTGTTGGGTGACACCTACCAGCTCATGGTTTTGGAAAACCATGGTTTTGGGTCTGTGGTTTTCCCAAAACCATGGTCTCTTAATAAAATATTAATTTTATATCATATTATATTTTATTTTTTTATACTTAGTCTATCCTTGTTCAAATCTCATCTTTCATAAATGACATATGGGAAATTGGAAGTTATTCTTTTACCCATCTATAGTTCAGAAAATTGTTGGGCCTGCCATTGGGGTGGCAAATTATCATTTTTCTCCTAACAAATTTATTAATTCCTTGAAAATATCCTTAAAAAATTACCTTTTTACCCCTATATAGTTGAGAATTTTATCAAAGGATGCCACTAGATTGGAAAATTATTATTTTGCCCATGACAACTTAATTAATTACAAAAATATCCTTGGATTCTGGATTTTGAGCAATTCTCTACTTGATTTCATCAAGATTTCAAATATAAGTTCAAGTCTTCATTTCAATCAATAATTACCTCAGAAATTCAGGTTTTTAAATTATGACCCATATCCAGAATAGATCAAAATAAAAAACTTGAATTTTCTTCAGAATTTTCTTAATTATTGAAAATTTTAGGTATTATGCATGCCCTTTTGAAAAGTAAGTAAAAATATGATTCAGGCCCTTTCAGGTCCAAGAAGTAAAGATACATAACTCACACCCTTTTGAGAAGTGAGTGAAGATCTGATCTATGCCCTTTCGGGTTCAAGAAGTGAAAGGATCTAAACCTCACACCCTTTCGAGAAGTGAGTGAAGATCTGATCTATGCCCTTTCGGGTTCAAGAAGTGAAAGGATCTAAACCTCACACCCTTTCGAGAAGCGAGTGAAGATCCAATCTAGGCCCTTTTAGGTCCCAGAAAAGTAAAATGAATCCATACCTCACACCCTTTAGAGAAGTGAGTGAGGATCCAATCTAAGCCCTTTTCAGGTCTAACAAGAAAATGGATCCGAATTTCACGCCTTTTCGAAAAGTGAGTGAAGATCTAATCCAGGCCCTTTCGGGTCAAAGTAGAAAAGGGATTCGTAACTCACTCCCTTTCGAGAAGTGAGTTAAGATCTAACTTAGGCCCTTTCGGGTCCAATAAAAAAAAAGAAACAAATTTAAAACTCATGTGCTTTCGAGAAGTAAAGATTCAAACTAGAAAGATCTATAATCAAGTGATTCTAGCCATAAAAATAATATATGGTTGTAAATCGTTGATATTGGGCACCATTTTTGGATTTAATAGTCTGATATCAGCTTATAAAATATTACAATAAAATTTACCGTATGAATCTAGTGTGATTGTGATATGATGGAAGTTGATGAAGCTTAAACAACAAAAGAAAAAATTACACGTCAATTGAGTTTCACAAAATATGAAATAGTCTCAAGATGTAGAGCTATTTGCATCCCTTCTTGTGATAACATTGAAAACAAGTAGGATATAAAAAATAGTTCTATCCTACTTTGAGCAAAAAAAGAAAAAAAAAAAGAAAAATCTACCTATGGTGGAACATTCAAGAATTGCAATTGATGACAAGAGTACCCAACAAACTGTTGATGGAATGTTTCAAAACCAATTCAGTTACAACAGCAGCAGCCATTAAGAAAGTTCTGGAGAGAGACCAACAACACATAAAAACTCTGCTATTGATTTCAATGGTTGGGTGTCTCCCATCTTCTTTCCACTGAAAGAAACAATGGAAATTTTTGGTTGGTCTTTGGATTCTGCAGATTTTTAGTCAAGTCAAGATAATTTCAATTCCTACTAGATTTTTCTCTCTAAGGCTGTTGTTATTTAAGAACCAGGAGCTGATTGACATTTAATAGACTCGAAGAAACAAAGTTCATGCTCTCTTCAGCTGTTCAACAATTCTGACCAATGTGTTACATAAAAGGTCAAAGTTACAGCTCCAAAGAAATACTGTGTGCATCCAAATATTGGAATCATCTCTCCAAATAGTTACAATGCAATCTTAGCTCACTGCTCCACAAGACATGTAGTGTAGGAACAAGTTTCTTGTTCAAAGTAGGGTAGTCCGAGATGGCACCAATGTAAAAAAAAAAATCTATGAATTTGTTTATAAAAGAAAATCAGAGTTATTGAAGAAAAGAAGTTGAGAGTGGCTCTTGTCAGACCTCCCCACTCACCAGTCTTGCAACCTATGCATGGTTTAGTAAGGATGGAATCTATTCATGAAGCTTAAAGCCAGAGGAACAAGTAAACTCTCTTAGTGAAAACAGTCAACCTCTATCTCAGTTTGTTGCGAGGAATGTTGAGGAACTCAAAGCCAAGCTCAATGAGACTGAAAACATAATCACATGGCCATAATTCAGCAACAAGAAATGATGCAATTAGATCTTGTGCTAGCAAAGCAAAGGAGAGTTCAAATTCAAGCTAACCTGCGGAGCCAGTCCTGGTGGATTCGCTACTTTTTTGCAGACTGGTTTGCAAGACAATGAAGTGACTGCCAAGAAATTTGAGCAGGCTGTAGCAAAGAGTAAACGAGGGGAATGTGAAGAATTGGGAAGTCCCAACAACCAAGTATGTGGAGAAATGCAAGTTCCCTAAGGAGGGGTCATCTCCCAAGTCGTTGAGATACATTGGGAGTATGGTAGCTGATGTCCATCGCACATTGCTATATGGGGGTTCATTCCAAACGGAAAGCTGTGCATTCTGTATGATGAAGTATTCCCAATGTCATTCTTGATGGAACAAGCAGGAGGTCAAGCATTCACTGGCAAAGAAAGGGCACTCGATTTGGTCCCTACCAAGGTTCATCAGCGTTCTCTCATTTTCCTTGGAAGCTATGATGATATTGAAGAGATCAAATCTCTCTATGCTGCTGAGGACACAAAAGCATAATTTGTAAAAAAAAATGTTTTCCCCACCAAATTCCCCTCTTCCTCTTAGTATCCTACTAATTATGTAAAACAACAATGCTATATATATATATATATATATATATCCAAAAAAAGTCAGGAATTGAGAGTGGTACGTGATTGAAGCTCCACTCTTCTCACCAGGCATTCACTCTCGTAACAAAAAAAAAAACAAAGCAAAGATAAAGAAAAGTAAAAGAAAAAAAAATGGTTGTCATACGTACCTACACCTACGAGGGCTTAGCCTCAACCTTGGAGATTTGGATCATAAATTGGGATTTGACTTATTATTTGGTGTTAAAAGATATTTTTTTATAAATGATTTTCTAAAAGATGATGTGAAGAGTGGTGATAATGCTAATCTATAAGAAATCCTTAATAATAGGGATTTCAACAAGTAAAAAAAAGTGGGGACCTTCCAAATGAGGTTATCACCATCTAACTTTTTTTTTTACATGTCGTTTGGTTACAAGTTACCAAAACACATGGGATAAAAAAGAAAAGCTAACTTGATAACGTAAGTTATCAAAGTCATTAATAAAAGTACTAACAAAAAATTTTAATTAAATAAATAAAATACAAAACATTGGCCATTAGAAGAGGCCCTAAAAAAATGGAAAAACACAACTAAAAAAAAGTGTGAATCCTATAAAACGGTGGAGACTCTTAAAAAAAGGGAGTCCTTTTATTTATATATATATATATATATATATATATATATATATATATATTTCATACAGTTAAAAAAATATGTGTACGGATCTAGATTCAACTCATTGTATGGATCTTTAAAATATTTATAAATCAAATCCAAGCTATTAAACCCAAACAAAATGTAGATTCAAATATAAATAGATCCTATGTCAATTCCATGATCGAAATGAATGAAATTTATTTAGCAAAACAAATACTAAATAAATAATGATGATTTTTTTACGTTTAGAATTGCTTTCAAACATAAAAAAATTGAGGGCCAAACTGTTAGCGCAATATATAATAATAATAATAATAATAATAATAATAAATAAATAAATAAATAATTTAAATTCATGTACAAGTGTGTCAAAATGATCAAATTTACACTCATTTACACATGATAAGATAAATAAGTAGGTTACGGTAAACCTCTTTAACAATCCTTGTTGGTTACGGTAAAAGAAAGTAACCTGTGCCAGTTACGGTAAAAGAAGGTAACTTGTGCTGGTTATAGTAAAAGAGAGTAAATGTGTTGGTTATGTTAAATGAGGGTAACTTGTGCTGGTTGCATTAAATCAATCATGTATCACCCTAACTCCTAAACATCTACCATGGGTGGTTACAAGTACAGATAACATTCATCCAACAAAAACAATATCTATGGTGGAATAACTTCTATCATGGGATGCTTAACTTAAGAAAACAACTCTATAAAAGAGAGAAGTTACATAAATCTAAAGGAAGGGGGGAAGAAAAGGGGGAAATAGAGAAAAAAAATAAATTGTTAAAGTGACAGTAAATTCAAGAAAGCCCAAGAAGAACAAGGATCAAATCGACTCACATGCCTCTCTCTCTCTCTCTCTCTCTCTCTCGTAATCTAAGCTCTAGCAATCAGAAGCTATTGTAAAGGTGAAGAGATCCCGAAATAAAGTTTCAAACTTTCATATCTCAATTTATGTGTTGAAAAATTTGATACTCTACAAAAGTATATTAGATTTGAGATACTAAAGAGGATTGGTCTAACTGCATATTGTTTGGCCTTGCCACCTTCTTTGTCTTGAATTCATGTCTCCATGCTACAGAAATATGTGTCAGACACTACTCCCATCAAAATTTTAGACACAAAAGAATAAAAGTTGTAAAACAAGTGTACTAGTCAGATGGAGGCATCACATCATAAGTGGGTTATGGGGGAGCGCAAGTCAGATATTCGTGCACAGTTCTCACATCTATTTTTAGGTAAGATTTTTTATGAATCTTCTTTTAAATAGGTAGAATTATAAGACCCATTTTGACTGAGTCAGGTGGGCTCGAATTCGGCCAGGCTAAGAGGATAATCATAAAAAAAAAAAAATTTTTGAAAGACAGAGGGGGAAGACGGTTCCTCCAAATGAGGAATTGCCTCCCCCTCTCTCCTACAAGAGGGGGCAAGGATAAACCTCGCCCTTGCCCTCCCCACATTTTTTGGGACGGTGTGCCTCCCTACCCCCACCGGATCAGAGAGATTGATAGCTGGAGAGAGTTTGAAAGAATGAAAGAGAGATGAGGGGTGTCACTGATCGGAGGATCTGCCATCAACATGTAATGACCCCCTCGCCCTCCTTTTTGCTAGTTCGATGAGAGAGAGAAAAGAGAGGGCAACACCCTTTGTCTCAATTGTCGGCAACCAACCGGGTTGCCAGCAATGCCCAGTCAAGAGAGAGAGAGAGAGAGAGAGAGAGAGAGAGTGATAAGGGCAAGATAGAGGGGGAAACCACCCTTTGTCTCAGCCTACACCTCTAGTATGAGGGACGAAGAGGGCAAGAGAGAGGCTGGTGTCCTCTGTCTCAAGCGTTGGCAACCACCATGGTTGCGGCACTACTATGAACCAAAAGGGAGATGAGACCGAGTGTGGACACCCTTTGTCTCGGCCCTGATGGATGGGCCCGTGGAGAAGTAAAGGAAGGAATTCTAGCTCATTTTTTGATCGACTCGGTTTGGGTTCACAACCAGACCGAATCGTGTTGGGTTTAGGGTTTAGTCTGGTCAGAGACACCCCTAATGTATAGGCCAGGTCTGTGGAGGCTAAATAGGACTCGACTCTCTTACTTCCATACGTGATTTTAAATAAACTAGAAAATGGTCCATTCTTATGAACAGGTTAGGTACACGTGCACATCAACACAGATCAAACTAGACCCTACCCGAACTGATATTGGTGGACCCATGGGTTTGGGTCGGGTCCAAAATGTAGACCCGTAGTGAAATCGGGTTGAGTCGAGTATTTAAAATAAAGATTTGAACTTGAACAGCCAGATCGAGTCGGTCAGGGTACTATATATGGAGACGACCCTTTTTACGGGTCGGGTTTGGTTCGGACCTAGGTGGAACCAGACTTGGATCTAATTTTTGGATATGATATTGGGTCCAGACCTGGGTCCAATCAGGTCCAATATAAGAAAAATAATAATTGGATCCGATAAAAACTACATGAACCAGACCCGAACCATACCCGGTAGAACCATATTTTTATCATTTTTACATTGATAAATTGTGGGTCTTAATCGAAACTCGGGTGGGGTCCATGTCTGGTATAAAATTTCACAAACTATACCTGGGTTCATGTATCAATCGGACCTTTGGGTCCAGACCCAGATCTTAATCGGGTCTTGTTATTTATCACCATGCCCAGACCCTATAGGGTTGGGTCCGGGTAAACCCAACCGGTTGACACCCCTACTATACATGTTACTTGGATCATGTTGGGTCAAATCAAATAGAGTTCCTGTTGGCATTTTTATGCCCATACTTGGGATTAAGTCGAGTTAGATATCGACATATACTCAACCCGTTGGTAGTCCTACCCTCAATATACCCCATCTTATGGCTAAAATATAAACGGGTTGGATATGAATCAGGTCATACTGACATTGTACTATCTATATTTTTGAAGAGTGGGTCCATTAAATATAGATTCGACTAGGATGTCACTGTGGTGTCGTGGGTCTATTGTATTGCTGAAAAGGAATACAACCATTTATGTTCATGGGGAAAAGCCAAAGTGGGTCAGTTCCACTTCTTTGATATGGATCAAAATATGCTCGGCTGTTTATCTGATTTTAACCCATATCCAACTAGACTCAACCAAATTTCATCCAGATTTAACTAAGATTCAGATATACACTGCCGGATCTATCAGTCTGAATGAAATCCTTGTCAGGTGGAAGAGTTTCAGTTTTGGTTGGATATCCAATATGAATCAGATCGATGCTTTCTTTTTTTATGCAGGCCCTTAAATAAGATCCAAATATACACTGGGATCAGAATTCGATTCACTTAATCAATTGTTTTTGGAATTGAATGAGTCTTTTATGCCAAACCTGTATTTTGATCAAGATCAAATTCAATCTTTTTGTAGCTTTTACATGTGAAATGCTTGTTTTTAGCCTTCTTTTATCGGATCTGGAAGTGTTAGACATGGATTCAATCCTACTTTGCTGGATGTTATTTGGACTCAGACTCAGATTTGAACCTATTGCATATATTTTGGATTCATGTTCAGATCAAATAAAATGAGATCCCTATCTATGTAAATGGTTTATATGTGAACATAAGAGGGAGGGATAGAAAAGCAAATGATACTAGGTCTGGTAAATGAGTCCAATGAACCCAACACATGAATGAGCTAACTGAACTGACCATAGGACCCAGCTCAAGCTCGAGCTCGGGCTCATGTCTAGCTGAGCCAAGCATGAGCTGAACTTGAGCTCAAGCTGGCTCTAGTAAACAAACTTATATACTACCTTTAGTAGCAGACATTAGTGGAATTTGAACACCTACCAATTATACAACTATACCATTGGGTTTTGAACCTGCAACGTCCCAACACAAGGTGACTTACCCACTTTTTGATAGTAGCTATAAGGGTGAGATTTTGAACAAAAAGTCGAACCACTATTGAATGAACTTAACTTAAAGTACTATTTTGGTTAATCATAAAAAAGAAAAAAAAAAGAGGTATGCATTTGAATTATACCATTTTATGGGCATGAACCTGTATTATAATAAAATAATCTGCATGATTATGCAAATAACTTGATAATCAAGTGCAGCTTTTACTTAAATGTTGCCTTTGTTAGAAAATACTCGATATTTAACAGCCCGTCCATATGGTCAGGCCGAGATAAATCATGGCTATATTAACCTTTTTATGACACATAAATAAAGACATACAAATATGTACATGTTTAAAACACATTATAGCTTATTTTTAAATTTTATATGATAATTAAAGATTTTTTTGGAAAAAAATACAAGATGTCATGTAAGTTTTTTTGGAAACTATACAAAGAAGCGCAAGCAAATTTTTAATTACATTTTCAGAAAAGATGCCGAGGATGTCAATTTCTAAAAAACAATGAAGTATCTAATTTTTGATACCTATTGCCCTCGCTTGTGCTTTTATAATTTTTTCTTTTTTGATATTTACACGAAAAAAACTGCTCCCAGAAACAGAGACTTAGTTGTGCTGGCTGGCTCTGCCTACCGTGTTTACGGTCACTGTCCTTGTAGCATAAAACTCCGTGAGCTTGCCCTTTGCCCCAGGGAGTCTCCACGTTTCAGTTTGCCCAAGGGGTGACGCTCATGAAATTTGAACCTAATATTTAGAAATTTAAGATTAAGATTTAAGACTTAGGGTTTAGGATTTAAGATGTAAGATTAGGATTTAAGATGTAGGATTAGGATACAACTTACGGCTTCTTTTTTGTTTTTTCAGTTAATATTGTTTTTTGCTTCTCTGTTGCTTCACAAAAATGAACTTTATTTTTCATAAAAGTTTTATCCATTCATTTCTCACTCACCGTGTCCTACTTCCCAATTCCCCAGAGGATCCGAGTCATGTTCGATATCACCAATATTGAATTATGACAAACGTGTCCTTTGCTGCGATTAATGAAGAGTAAAAACAAGATTCTATCCTCTTATACGTTCATCTTTGCCATTTGGACGGCTAAGATTAGTCCACATCCAGGTGAAAATGTAGACTAATCATAACCGTTGGTTAGGCTACTAGCTAGGTTTGAATGTAGGGTAGATCCGATCACATATGATCAAGCGGGATCCGAAGAGTGATGAAGTGCAAGGAAGGAATGACGCCGTAGTCTCTCCATCAGTTGGGGACCACCAGGTTGACACCTGTGTGTTATATGATCAATATCACCAGTTTTGGTGATATCAAAGATGACCAAGTCATTTCTCAATTTATTTTATAAGTTTTAAACTCATTACTTTAGCTTAGTTTTATACTACAAATGTCACGTGCCAAAGCATGTAATGTGAGTAACGGCTACTTTTTGTGGCAAAAGGTATCACGAAAACCAGAAAAGACACACGCCATCTGCATTTGCTAATGCGGCATTAACCTCATGATCTGAAGAATGATACTTATGCAACAAGAAAACTAACCATATGAAACCATAATTGGAGGAAGAGGGCACATCCTATCCATAGCTATGGCTAGCCTGCTCTCCCTCATGCTCATCATCTACTTGTGCACAACATTTGATCTTCAGACCGGAACTTGGTCGATGACAAGGCAATTACCCCAGCTCCTCTGCTGCCAGAATTTTGCCTCCTCATCGGGATCTTAACTCCTGCGGACAATTACGATCTCCGCCACTTCCTCTGATGATTTTTTATAGATATTTTGCAAATAATAAAATGATAATAATAAAAAGATATGAGAAATAAATAAGTAGATTAAATTCCATTATTTTTTAGTGAAGACCACTAGTGAATTTACATTCAGTAGAAATCACATTTTTTTTTTTTGAGAAAAATATGTGAGAATTATGTAAGTTAAAATTTAAGAGAATAAAACATGAATTTAGAATAATTTGACATACATGTACTTAAAAGTTTTGTGCTTTATAACCTCACCAAGGAAGGACACACGCATATTATTCTTAATTGTGTCAAGAATATGAACTCTGGCAAGACGCGCGTGTTCTTTTCGTCACTGCCGAGTATCCTTATTCCGTATTGTTACGTTAATGAAGGCCGATGATGACATCTTCATAAGGATCAAGGCACTGGCCAGATCTCTAAGGGCACTTGCTAGGACTGATCTTTACTATGGGGCTATATCATCCCCTGTGCAAGTAAGAAGCCATACCTTGGTCACATGTCTGGCATGGGATATGTGTTGTCATGGGACCTGGTGGAATGGATAAGTGAATCAAAAAATCCAGCTGATAATGCAATTGGACAGGAAGATAGAATGGTTGGGAATTGGTTTCTGATGGGAAACAAGGCGAAAAACAGGTACAGCAACCTACCGGCTATGTATGATTATCCAGGGACTAATGGACGGGTGTGCTCACATGAGCTTATACCGAACACAGTAGCAGTTCACCGGTTAAAGAGAATGGATCGATGGTTTCATGTGCTTAAGTTCTTCAATGTCACCAAAAATCTGAAGCCCTCTAGGTTGTATCATGTTGACTGACTACTGGTATCTAGTGATCTAGATACAAGCCCTCTAGGTTGCATTCTGATTACTATTTTCTTGTGGTAAAGTTCATTCTCATCTGTCATATGGATATGGCCATGAATACGGGAATGCTGTAATTTTTATGTCGATTTTTCACCATCTTAAAAATTGAAACTTATAATCATAAAATTATTTGTATGTTGATGGTCAATAAAACTACCTATGTAGTAAATAGAAATGAAGCTTTTATTGACAGTAGCAATGCATCCAAGCTACTCACATCGTTATCAAAAGTTCAGCACGACCCACGACTAACTAAACTATTTATTATCTAAACCAGGTTTGCGAAAATGAAACCATAACCGATCACATGGATCACCTAGACACCAAACAGAAAAACAAAGAAACGAGACCCAGACGACTGTAGAAGATCGTGTAAAATTGGATGCTTAATTTGGTGGAGGGAAGAAGATGGCATCAGCGGTCCTCTTCGACCTGAACAGCTTCTCCAATTCCGGCGAAACATTGAAAGACGCCTCCAGCACCTCAGGTGACAAGGCCTTCCACACCGAAGTCCTCCCCGCCAAGTGACTGAACACCGGCCTACGTACAAACACATATACAGCATTCACAATATGATCACAGTCTACTCGAGTATATAATCAATGAATGGTAATCACAAAATATAAAACTTACTGTGGAGTGGTGATGATAGAGAACCACTCCATGCCATCGCCATCAGCAATCTTCGAAACGACGAAAAACCTTGGGACAATGAACAAGCAACCGGCCTTCAACCTCGCCTCCAGAACCCGACGGCCGTCGACTCCGACGACCTGAACGCGGCCGCTGCCCCTGACGATGTAAGTAACCTGGAAAGCAGAGTCGGAAGAGAAACCCGGGGAGCACATTGAGGAGGAGTCTATCCTCACCAAATCCGCGCCCAACCCAACCTCAGCAACCAATGGCAAATTCTTGTCCGTCAGAACCACGACCCGGCCGCCGTTCTTGATGTCGACGTCGAGCGGAGCGGACTCGCAGTTGAAAACCATGCCTTTGGCATCCTCGGCCGAAGCAGAAGGCACGCTCTGGCCCTGCCCGAGCTTGACGATTCCTGTGCCGGTTTGGGCTTTCAGCAACTTACCGACCTCTTCTTCCTTCAGATCCCATGCCCTGCTCACGAACTCGGTGGAGAAGCCGTGGAACAGAGAGCCGGAAC
Source organism: Nuphar pumila (assembly GCF_984573655.1). Taxonomy (NCBI): domain Eukaryota; kingdom Viridiplantae; phylum Streptophyta; class Magnoliopsida; order Nymphaeales; family Nymphaeaceae; genus Nuphar; species Nuphar pumila. The sequence continues at coordinate 2,323,009 of NC_143252.1, read as the reverse complement.
CGGTCAGGTGGAAGTCGGTGAACTCGCCGGGAACGTGGGCTTTGGAGGTATCGCCGAGGAAGAGAACGACGAGCTCCACATCGCCATCGTTGAACCACCATGTGACCACGCCGAACGGGAGGGCCAGAGAGTCGCCTTTGGTCAGGCCCACCACCTTCTCTTTGGTAGCCTCCGGCAACACTATGCCTGCCCTACCGCTGCCTGTGAACAAGACGATTCAACAAACATGTGATGATCTTCTCCATCTCAATGGAATCGTTAAACAGGTTGAGGTTTTTAGCAATAGATAATCAGGAACCGTATAACATGACTAGGATCGGTTAAAAGCCCCATTTAGCGATCCCCCTTCTCCTCCCAACTATAGCTATGAGAAGCGGAACCCTCGCCGGCCTTCTCGCCGAGATGAATCCGTACGTTTAATTGGGTTGAGATCAGATCGGTATTTAATCAAGAAAACTAGCTAGGAGAATGATCACCTTGAAGAACGTAAGCAATCTTGGCCGAATCGGAATAGCGGGGAAGGGCGAAGCCGCGCGACTCGAGAACGAGTTTAGCCCCACCGACTTTGGCCTCAGCAAGCATCGGAAGGTCAGAAGCCGACCACGTGTAGTAGGAGCCTCCATCTCCACCGTACTTCTTCTGGGATAGCTTGGGCGACAAATCGATCTCCATTGTGATGGGAAAAACTGGGAGAGGGATGAGGAAGGCAAGAGAGAGGGATACGCAGAGTAGATTGTTGTTTACTTACAGAGAGGAAGGCAAGAGTACCCAATTTATAATAGAGAGAGGCAACACAGTTACACAAGATATGGATAAGTACGTTTTAGAGAATCCCACCTAAAAGAAATTAAAACCGTCTTATCTTTATCTTTATATTTATCTCTTGCTAAAAAATTTAAACTTAATTCTCTCTCCAACGTAACTCTTTCCTTTTCTTTCTCCTGTTTTTTGCTCTTTTCAACTAAAAACACTCGATCAACCCAACCCAACCCCACTATTTTTTTTTATCATTTTTACATTGAAATTCACATTTCTTAATTGGAATTAGGGTTTGACTAGGGGTGTCAACGGGTCAGACCTCCCCTAAAATGGGTGGGTCTAAACACAGATCTAAGCAAGTGATACGGGTACCAGATCAGGATTTGTGTCCAACTGGATTTTTCATGAAGAAAACCATACTCAGATCTGATAAAAATTACATGAACCAGACCCGATTCATATCTGGTAAAATAATATTTTTTAAGTTTTATGATTGAAATTTGCAGATCTTAATCGAAACTTAGTTGAGACCCGGTTTGGTATAAAATTTCATAAACCATAACCGATTTAATATTCGGACCTCAGGGGTCCGACCCGGATAGTTAATGACTCTAACCCTATATGATCCAATATGGGATGGGATAGGGTCATACCCGATCAGTTGACACCCCTAGGTTGGACCTAGGTCTCGTATGAAATTTCACAAACCATACCCGGCTCCATATATTAATCGGACCTTTCAAGTTCGATCTGCTTTCTAATCGGACCTCTTTTTTATCAACAAACCTTAACCCCATATGGTTTGTTAAGGGTCGGATCTAGGTCAAATCTGACCCATTGACACCCTTACATAGAGGTTATGAATTTCGATCCGATTCAGATTTCGATCCTAAAAAAAATCGATCAAAAAACTTCCAATGCAATCCAATTAACATCCATGTCGAATAAAAAGGCATGAATTGGATGGGAAAGCAATCCACTTGCACATACCGTGTGTACCCCTTCGCAGCTTTCGTTTGGGCCGAAAGGAGAAGTCCGGCCTTTGCATCTGCCGACATTACGAAGAACGTAAGGGCGGACGCCGAAACAAGTTCTTGTGCATCTGATCCACCTGGACCTCACCGATCAGGTCAGCGGCAAGATTCGGGAGCTCGATCTCGAGCAGTCGAGGGTCAGATCGATGATCGCCTCTGGATCTTTAATGTATTTGACAACTCTTTAGTTGGAACCCGCATCGCCGGACCAAAATGTGAAACCCAGGGGGCAGGGGACCCTCTGTATATATATAAAAAAAATGGATAGGGTCGGATTCTGTTACCTGCCGATGGCTCGCCGTTTGCTTTCGCCGGATTGTTGCCAGACGCCAAAAAACCTCGTTGGATGGGTTTCTGTCAAAGGGTTTTCGGCCAGGGAGGATCAAAACCCTTTTCGTTGGAAAAGGGGTTTACCTTCGTCGGGGTGTCGTCGGGGGGGGGGGGGGTTCACCGGATTGCCGGTGTCCGTCCGGCGACGTGCAGCATTCGAGGTTTCAAAACCCCTTTCTGCCTTTTCCCTTTCCCTCCACCATCGTGGCTCCGGCTGCCGCAAACGTGAAGAAGGCGGCCCTTTGGCCGACCGATTCACCTGTTTCATCGAGCGTCAGGCTAAATAAACGGCATTCGGCATAAACTTGCCCCTCTTTTCTGCAGTTTCCCCTCTACCGTCGGGCTAGATGGGGGTCTGTTGTCGCCGGAGAGACTGAGGGCTGGTGGGGGTCTTCTTCGCCGGCAACTTTTCGGCCTGACAGCGGTGCCGGTGACCGCCGGTGGCGGCAGTCGCCGTGGGGCGCCATTGGGCGGCATGTTCATTCGGTTTTTGAGAAACCGAATGCAGTCAGTTTCTCGGAAATCGAACGAGCCTCTTTGTCTTGCTTGGTAACTTTGGGTCGGACCGGGTATTTCGACCCGGTGGCAGACCCGATCTGAACTAATTTGGGTCGATCGGGTCTGCTCAGACCCATACAGGACAGTCCTGTCTCAGGATCGAACCCGGACCCATAATGAATCTGGGTCTGGTCTGATCCAGTAGAACCCTGAACCCACATGAGATCTGGGTCTGTGATCGGATCTGACCTGGTTGGATCAAAATCGGACCCATTTGGCCTTCGGGTCTGGTTCAATCTGATTGAACCGGGTCAAGATTTGGAACCGGTCAGATCGGATCTGATATGTGGGTTTGGACTAGACCCATACCCATTATGGTTCAGGGTTTGGGTTTGATCCAAATATGGGGTTGGATCCAACTTGGTTGGATTGATATTGGACCCATTTGGGTTCTGAGTCTAGTCTGATTCGATTTTACCGGGTTATGATTTGGACCCATTAGGGTTCCGGGTCTGGGTTTGATCCGGAGAAGACTGAGTTCGACCCAGGTTATGCTTGGATCGGGTTAGACTCGGATCCAGTTTATATCGGGTCAGACCCAGATCCTATTTGGATCGAGTCAAACCCAAATTCTTTTTTAACAGGATCCACACACTATTCAAAACTGAACCAGATCAACAACCCTTTTCAGAACCGGATCAAAGCTATTTTTGACCGGCTACTTATGATTTTTCACCAGTTTCAAGATGTAGAAACCCTGTTTTCATGAATCCATGAAGATATATGGATTTTCTACATCGGTTATAGGGTTTTATGAGCTTTTGTTCATGTTTTACACCAATTTAATAGGTCCAAAACCGGCTCAGGCCCTTTTGATGACCGATTCAAAAATGTTTCAGACTGGTTCGTGGCGTTTTTAGACTGATTTTAACTTGAGGACTCCGGGTTTTACCCATATGAGCTTGCTTTTCTTATTTTTCATGTTTTATAAGTATTCATTGTTAAGAAAGCATAACTTATGCATATTAATTTATGTGTTTTATGTTAGTTAAGTTATGCATGATGTTTTAAGCATGAATTATAACTAAATTCGTGACATTTTATCATCAAAATTAGTTTATGCATATAAGTTGAAACATGAACTTGTATCTTGACGATATAAAGTATATTTTGTCATGAATATACATGCATTAACATGTATGCATAGGCATACTCTATAATACAAATATATTTTTGGTAAAAGATCTTGATTGATCGATTCATATAATCATCAAAGTGATCTGAGTTGTATTGATTAAGGATTCCATAGGCATACTCTATAATACAAATATATTTTTGGTAAAAGATCTTGATTGATCGATTCATATAATCATCAAAGTGATCTGAGTTGTATTGATTAAGGATTCTTTGGACCGTATTAAGATTCATTATTATGATTGGGTGTGAGTTTATGAAACAACAATTCTACCCAAAGGTAGGTTATTATATTTCAAATTCATACTGGGTAGTATAGTAGATGTATATTACAGCCTATGAAACATGTTTGTACCCAAAGGTACAATGCTGAATTACCTCTGATTACATGATTTGCTAGTTTCACCAACTGAAGTCAATTCTTTATGAATTGAAGAGACAGAGCAGTTATGAGTATTATCGTTTTCACTAAAGTGAAATGATAATAACTCAATTATGCTTGTCTTAGAAAATGTGAATAATAAGATGTCTTGTATTTACGTTTTCAATATGAATCTTGTATAGAACGATTTATCTTTCACTCATACGGAGAATAGAACAACCGTTCTGAAGGTTGTCTATGAGAAGTGAGAACACTTAAAATGATGTCCATGAGAAGTGAGACTATTTCGCCAGTTGCTTTTGCAATCACGAGTGGCTAAAAATATTTGAGGTGTTATCTCTCACTGTAGGACATTGAGAGAATTTTTAAAATTTATTGGGACAAAAATTATTGATTTTATACGAGATTTTATCTCAAGCCATTTAGATAAGAAACTTCATTATGGATCTTAGGACTGTGGACTCTATTGAGAGACCACTAAAGATCTTTTGTAATAATGAAGCAGCCATGTCATTTTCAAATAACAACAAGAGTTCGACCTCATATTGACATATGGAGTTAAAATATTTTGTTAAATAAAGAACTGAGAATCATCTGATATGTATTGATACAATTGGGACGAAGAAAATGACTCTTGATCCCCTTACTAAAGGGCTAGCACCGAGATTGTATTCCCAACATGTAAAGGGGATGAGTCTTTTTTTATTTCTTTTGATGTATGACAATACATTATATGTGATCACATTTGTGAAAATGAATTGATTCTCTATGACTTTGTATGTTGTTGATTTTGTATAAAGAGAATAACAATATTAATGTGATTGTGTATTGTTGATTTTGCATAGAAGATCTCTTATTTGGTTAGAGAGAATAGTAGAATAACAATATTAAATGACCAATAAAATATGTAAGATATCAACCCATTCATAAAGGTAATTTCAACATGCTAAAGCAATGAAGGTGAATTGTAGAGTAGTACATAAAAATATGACATTTCATAAAGGAGTGTTCATCTCTATGACTCGTATGATTCATTTTTGTGATAAAAGGTAGCATGCGAACCCACATGATAAATAAAATTAAGATAAAGGTATAAATCTCGAATTAAGTGCACTTTTGTTGTCAATGGGTCAAGTGAGAGAATATTGAACATAACGGATCTGAGTCCAACCTATTGGGTGACCCGGTTTGACACCATTAGTGGGCCTCTTAGTAAGTCACATAATGGGGAGTTAGTGGGTGGGAGTTACGTGAATGTGGAGAGACCACATTCATGTAACTGCCTCTTCCTGTCATTATAAAAGAAGTAGGCTGCCATGAAGATGATGAGAGATTCATAGCTATTAGATTATCTCAAATTTCAGGTAAGGTTTACGTGGTATAAGGTCCTGCTCACCGTCGACCTAAGGCTTGGGCTCATCATTGGCATCAACCGTTTGAGGACGAACACCCGCACCTAATTTTCATAGCATCTGCAGGTATGCAATTACCATCTCTAATTTGGTTTTGCGATACACGTCAACATTTATCACTTCTTTTCTAATAAAAACATAACATACCCATTTAGCTAAATGAATAAGTCCAAATATTCTATTTTGGAGCCAGACAAGATTTCACTGCTTTATCTTGTTTATTGGGATAAATAGGTGCATCCAAACATCCCATTAAGATTCAAAGAGGTCTGATCTAGTACTTGGGCTGAGTACTTACCAAAGTACCCGAGTTCCGACCCACTGGATAAACCACTCATCTTGAGGTCCACCAAGATGGTGGATTCAATCCGCTCGTCATAAAATACAGTAAAAAGTAGAAAAAGTCGCCATGATAAATTGTGTCTTATATTAATCTAAGGTGGAATTTGATTCCTTCATATCTCATATCCAAAGGCTCAGATTTAAAGCCAGGCACACTTATCAGATCGGAAAAAATTGGATTTCTGATCTTATTTTTTTAGGATAGGATGTCCATTTTTCAATGTAAATTCTTCGATCTTTGGCCCACATAGGGGGAGAGAGATATGTGAACATTCAATTTTTCTCTTGGATCAGATCCGTTGGATTCGAGAATCCCAGTCATTCTGATGCACTGTACAAGAATGTGAAATGCTAAGGCGAGCGACCCTCTTGAGGTGGCCATATTGGCGACCATCAATTGGAAAGACCCACTTGTGAGGCCGTGAAAGCCTCTATCGGTAGAGTGTATTCCTACTTCTTTTACCCTGTATTAGGGAGTATCGCTTTATTATGGGGGTGTCAACGGGTCAGGTTAAGTTCGGACTCAGGTAGAACCAGATCCAAACCTGATTCGAGATGTTGATATGAACCAGATCAGGACCATACCTGATAAAATAATATTTTTTATCCTTTTTATATTAAAAAATTACAGATCTTAGTCAGAACTGGGGTTGGATCTGGGTCTGGTATAAAATTTCATAAACCATACCTGGCTTCATATATTAATCGGAACCATCGGATTTGACCCCGGATTTTAGTCTGACCTTCTTATTTGTCATCAAACCCGATCCTATCCGGTTTGGTACAGGTCCGAGTCAAACCCGACCCATTAACACCCTTACCTTATTAAATGCAAAACATGGTCTGCCTCTCTCTACATAAATGACTATACTAAAAAAAAAAATCTACTGAACCAAGAAAATTTAATAAATAAAAAGAATAAATGGATAACCCCTAATAAATGCATGTCTCATTTTGGCCCAGAGACAAATAAGGATGAAATCAGGTTGGTCAGACCTGACCCAACCCAAACTGACCTAGCTGCACCCATAGTTCGGTCATGCCCAAGATTCCCGTTAATGGGATCATGTGAAATCACATTGCACGAATGCAATGTGCCAATGCACCTGATCACCATCCATATGGTGGTGGGCCCCACTCTGACAGGTTGTACAACAGAGGATGAAGGGTGATCATGTGCAGCAGCACAATGCATTTGCGCAATGTGAGTGCACCTGATCCTGCGTCATCAATGGGTCAGGTATGTAACTCATCATGTCGCACCCAAACCACTCCCCTAGCAAGTACCCAGTTTCAGGCTTGACCCACGTTTTTTAATGGTATGCTTGATTTCTTAACATAAAAATTATATAATTAAGCTAGCAATTAGGTCATCTGGGTCAGGTCAGATATCCAACATAAATCGCAGTGCAAACAAGACCCACATATTACTTGAGTCGTGTTGGGGTCATCGAGCCAACCCAAATAACATTTTGGTCAGCATTTTTTTTCCCATACCTAAAAATCCATGTTCAAGTTGGCTCAGGTACTTGAGATAGGGAAAGGTTCAGGTGCAATATGATTGCACAAATATTTGTATTAAGCACCGCCCTCCATCTTGGGACAGTCAAGTGTGGGACCCAAGACTGATGAAGGGCGATGGTAGTGCTTAATGCACAAAATTTTGTTCCATCATATTGCACCCGATCAGGATTCCTTGAAATAAACCCAACTGATGGTGGGTGCTATAAAAAATCAGGTAAAAAAAATTTGTGTTTGCTAGAAACATTGAGATGGTGGGACACAAAAAAAAAATTCTTAGGGCTTTGAGATTCCTTTTACATGTATCATTGGTTTGTCTTTTTCTATTTTTAAGTAGTCACATCTAGGGCTACACAATGAGCCAAACTAGCTCGAGCTTGACTCGTTAAAACCTGATTCAGACTCGTCTGTTCAAGTAAACGAGCTGAGCTTGAGCTTGATTTTGCTCGATTAGCCTGATTAAGCTCGAATAATAAAGTCATATTTGTTGAGTAATAATCATAAAACCTGCCTTTGGTCAAGTGGGTAATGTGTATCCTGCCCTCTACACAATTAATTATTTTTTTAAATGTAAGTTAATGCGGCTCGAGCCAAGTTTGTAAACAACCTTTCAAGCTCTGCTCTATTCAAGCAGAGCTTTTTGTGCTTGAGCTCTGCTAGAGCCCAGCTAGTGTGCACCTCTAATCACATCACATGGTGGTCAGCTTTTTTGCATCGTGTGGTTCTAGGTCACTGGCAAATGCTGCTTTTGTGGGTTTTGGGGGCTTTGTTTGTTGGTAGTAACTAATCTCCGCTTGTCTGGTAAGAGCAGCTGGTGCACGTCATCTTGTGTTGGGATGTTGCAGGTTCAAACCCCAAGGTGTAGTTGTATAACTGGTAGGGTCTGCCTAACTCCAGCTTGCCTTTCAAAAAAAAAAAAAAAAACTAATCTCGATCAAGGTCTTAGAGAAGCTGCTTGTTCTAATGACAATCTACTTATAGTTATATATGAAATGAAAACGGCTTATGTGCAGGACCATGTCTACGTCTATGTTTATGTTTTGATTATGTAAACTTTTGGAACGAAAACTGTTCTAATGACGTTGTTATCGTAATGTAAAATCTGAAAATAACATATGATGGTTACATCCATGTTGCATTTATAAAAATTGTGGACAGAATTACACGTTTCCTCTACATCATATTGTGTATATAAAACTAAAGAGAGATGGTTTTGTTAACACTCATATCCAATTCTAAATAATTATCTCTTATTAATGCATTTGTTGTTGTTATATTAGTCAGTTTTGTGTATATTGGACAAGCATTATCTTATGAACGCATCTGATTAAAGACAGGCTTCATTGATTTTCTTTACTTTCTCATGCAAGTTTGTGTCTCGTAGTCTTTAATCAATTAGTCGATATTATTACTATACTATTCCAGCATATTGATTTTGATTGTGTTTTATTTGTGCAAGATAATTTGCATATTTTTTTTATTTAAGATTATTGTTTCTAATTTCCATTTATTACCACTGTAACTGACATGAAAGATCATTCTCTCTTCATGAAGGTTTTCAAGAATTCAAATAGCACTTGGATCACGTTTTTTTAATGAAAATGATGATTTTTTAATTCTTCAAAATCTAATGCTTTAATTTTTTGAAAGTTTCCAAAAGCCTGCTTATGAGCGAGTGTCATTCTCGGACGATCGATCTAAAAGCTGATACAAACTAAAACGCTCCCTCAGCTCTTTCTTTCAGAGTACCCCCCAACTAGGGGTGGCAATCGTGTCGTGTTGGCGGGTGGACCCGACGGGTTGGCGGGTCAGCATACCTCATCCCGAACCCGACCCGTTTATTAAACAGGTCGGCTGTGGCAAACACGAACCCGGTCCGTTTAATAAACGGGTAACCCGACACGACCCGCCAACCCATTTAATAAATGGGTTGGGTCGGGTAAACGGGTTCTCAGGTTGGCGGGTCGAGTTGTCGGGTTGATGGGTCGGGTTGGTGGGTTGGCAGATGGGTTGGCGGGTTGACCCACCCGCCTAACCCGTTTATTAAACGGGTCAGCCGGGTTGGCGGGTTGGCATACCCCTAACACAAACCCGACCCGTTTAATAAACGGGTTAGGCGGGTCGACACGTTTATTAAACGGGTTGGTTTTTCCCAAACCCGCCTAAGAGGCGGGTTGGCAGGTCGGGTTGGCGGGTCGGGTCAGGTTTTGCCACCCCTATACCCAACAATCTTTTGCAAGGACCCCTATACCCATAGTGATAAATGTTAAAAACGGCAAAATCTTGTTTTTCAAAAACTCTTGAGAATTTTAAAACTTTTCATAAATCTCGTATTTTTTTTGGGCAAAATCTTGGCAACAAAAAAATAAATTAAAAAATATTTTTTATAAAAAAATATTAATACAAATTATTTAAAAAAATACATGTTTTTTCATGATAAATACCCGTTTAAAATGTAAGTATCACATTTAAATCACGGTATTTATGTTTTTTAATAAATCTTGCAATATTTTGAAAATCTCGTGAGAAATTACCGTTTTAAACTTTCAGGCAATTTATAGCGACTGGAGATTTTCATAAATCTCGCGATATTTGTCAAAATCTCCTCATATTTGTCACTATGCCCTGTGCACGCCAGGTGTTCTCATCTCATGCATATTACTGAGCCCTTGCATGCTCTGGATATAGTACAGTTGTTACAGAACAGACAGAAGGCGAAAACATGTATTCTATATATTATGTTGTGTTGTTCAGTCCAATCTTTAATAAGTAATCAAACACATCCTCAAGGTTCAACATTCACGATGAGCCGCTTTGAGTTGGTACACGTGAGTTAACTCGGACTTTTTTGAGCGAATTGAACCTATCTCATTTATGATCCTGGGTCCTATCAAATGCGATTCGATTCAGAATCGGGTCTTACCCGACCGTTTATGGGGCTGATACTTAGACTCGATCGTAGTGGGTCTGGCCAAAACACTGACCCAAACCCGGCCTAAGCACTGGTGAGTCTTTTATGCATGAAGTGTTTCAGGTCGTCTTCTCCCTTGCAGGTGACCAGAGAGAGAGAGAGAGAGAGAGAGAGAGAGATGGGGGAGGGAGTCGATCAATCTTCTTCTGCAACAAAGAAGGAAAACCCTCTTCCTAGCTTCGATCCAAGCCGTTGTAAGTTCTTCTTCGTCTTCTTCCTTTGTTTTCTTTTTTCAGTTCTTTTTTTGTTATACGCGTATTAGTTATTTGTCTCGAGTTCGTCTGGTTAGGGTTCGACCCATATTATTTTCTGCCCAATGTTCTTGTTTGTTATGATTTTCTTCTGGGTCGTTTCAGCTTTGATCATGCATGTTTTGTTCGTGTGAAATTGATATGTTCGTGATAGTTCTGGGTTTATACTTTTTCCTTTTTATATTGGCAAGCCTAATTATATTTCTGATCATGTTCTTTGAAATGTTGTATTTCTGTTCCATTCATTACTTCTTTGCGATTTGATTTTAGTTTCGTCAATTTAGTAGCACAAACTATAGAGATTGTCAATTTAGGGTTTCAAGAAACTGTAGCATTAGCTTCGAATTTTATAGGATGGTTGTAGGTTCTATAGTGGGGTGCATCTCTCGGCTGATTACAATGATTAACCCCTGTACCGAATGTTGCCCGCTTTCTAGCTATCGTTTGATTTCCATCCGTGCTTGATGGGCGCAGATTCGGATGTGGTTACAATATGGGTATGAAGCACGGATTCATGATTTTGCATGAAACTAAAACACATGCATTTTTTTGAACTATTTAAATTATTAAAAGCTTGTTATTGAATATGTTGTTGGGCTGCCAAGAGACATCATATTCAAAAAATGAGTGTAGCTGAGATGTGTATGCTTAGATGGATGTGTGGAAATACAATAAAAGATAATATTCGAAACGAGGAGATACCTAAGAAGGTAGGCATTGCATCCATTGAAAATAAGCTGAGAGAGAATCGTTCACGGTGGTTTGGACATATTCGGCGAAGACCTAATGATGCTCCAGTTATAAGGATGGAGAAATGGGAAAATATATTAGTTAAAAGAGGCCGGGGTAGGCCTAAGAAGACTTGGATGGAGAAATGATTGGAGGAGAAGGATTCATGTGAAAGACCTAGAATGATTTTCTTTTTTTGGTTCATATCGCCAACCCCAATTGTTTTGGGATGAAGGCGTAGTTGTTGTTGTTGTTGTTATTGAATATGTTATATGCAAAATATATTTATTATTACATCATATTCAAATTTCTCAAATATAATTACTTTCTTGAGGTTTGAACTCAAACTTATTCGTACAAGCACTAAAAATTATATAATAAAAAATGCTAAAAATGTAAAATGGAAATAAACATTTTGGGTAGTCTATGTGGCCCCCCCTTTATTAGATCCAATGCTGGCTGTCACAAATAAACTGGCTGGTGATAGGGTTAAATTTTGATTGATTGGGAATGGTATCAATTTACTCTTTGTACAAAACAATGTAGGATATTAGATATAACATAATCCTTGTTTTTAAAATGATTGGGCATCAGATAGAAAGTGAAGAGACTTGAATTATATTCATACTTGTCTATCAGGTATGGACAAAGTGACTTTTCCCAAAACCTAAAAGCATTACAAAATTATGGGTTAATAGGAAAGTCATTTTAAATGCAGAAACAGTCCCTTAGGAAGCAATAGCAACATTAGGAACCCAAAAGCATAAGCTTAGATTGTTCCTTAGCGCAAAAGCAACAGGGAAAGTACCAGAAGCAGAAAGGAAGACATTCCACGATTTCTTTATGGTTATGCTGTTGTATATCTTGATCACTTTCTCTCGATCCCTCTCTAGATCTTTCATCGGAACTAATTGCCTTCCTAGCCTTTGGGCTAAATGGGATGCTATATGAGAGTTTTTGCATAATCCATCTACTGGTCTCTCTTAAGGCACTCGTCTCCTTTTCTGGAAATGAGGCTTCGTCGACAACGACGTGCATGATGAGATATGGTGCTTTACAAGCGGCATTGCCCTTCTTCACTCATGCGATATTGCTGGATCAGGCTTTCGCCCATTGTCCAAGATTCCCCACTGCTGCTCCCCGTGGGAGTCTGGGCCATGTCTCAGTCCCAGTGTGACTGATCATCCGAAAAGACCAGCTAAGCATCATTGACTTGGTCAGCCTTTACCTAACCAACTACCTAATAGTATGCAGGCTCATCAAACAACGGTTTTTAGCTTGATTCAAGATTTGGCCAGAACTGTTCCGTAGATTCCCACGCGTTACGCATCAGTCCCCCGGGATAAAGTCAACTTGCAATTTTGTTTTGTTAGCATGATGTAAAGGACAAAAGTATCAATCGTCGATATGCTTAACACATGCAAGTCAAACATTTTTTTTAGGGAGCAAACCCGTAGGATTTGGAACCAGACTACTTTACTTTCAATGCCTTCACACGCTTAGTATGCTCCTTCACACGCTTAGTATGCGACCTCCAACGCTATGCCTAACCATCCCTCAAATTTAGTTGATCATCCATTCCCATCTTTCAAAGAAGACAAAATGTGACCCCGACAATCCCTCGCACTTGAAAAGAGATGCCATATAGCTGATTACATTACTATGAAATTAAATAGTGGATTCGTTCAATCAGGACCACGAAATAAAATAATATCATAGTAGATTAAATCATGATTCATGCCCTTCCTTGAATGTCGGAAGGCCTTTGAGCAAAAATGATTTATGGCAGTGTGGGTATCCATGGGCACAAATAGTTTCTAGCTTCCATATATGGTGGCCATGGTATGCAGAACGACTTTAAGTAATATAAAATATGAGTGCAATCCATTCATCATCCAATTATAACAGTTCCTAGCTTTTAGATATGGTAGCCATGGTGTGTAGAACCTCTTGATATAAAATATGAGTTTGTAACAAGGTTGCCAGACTAGGAAGCGGAAGCGGGAAACGATACGGGAAGCGGAAGTGAGAAACAATGCATTTGAAAATGTATAGGAAACGGGAAGCGAGAAATCTAAAAAACAATATAAGAATTGAATAAGAATAAAAATGGAACACAAATAAAAACTAAAATAAAAGTGACTATTATTAAATTTCATGATTTTTTTACTGTAAGAATTAAATTTTTAACAAAATCTAAAAATGATGACTGCCAATTTAGAGAAAACACATGAAAGTGAGTGAGAAGCATGAGAGAAAACACAAAATACAAGAAAAGTAGAGTGAAAGAACATATAAGAAGAATAGATGAAGCGTGTGAAAAGCATAGGAGAAGCGTAGGAGAATCGAGATTCTCATCAAGTTTCGAAAGCGAGGAGCATTGCACTTCCAAAGTGATTTTTCAGGAAGCGGGCTTCCCACCTATCTAAGAAGCTTGTGGTAACTCTGGTCTGTAATCATTTCATCATCCAATTATCAGATCAATAGTGGAGGATAGCCATATGCATGGAATGATTATCCAGTCCTGGTGATGGATTTGCTCATGGCCTATACATCTGTTAAATTTGTAGATCCAAGTGGATTTTTTTTTCCAACTTGCTATTAGTTATTCATACCTTTGTTACCTATTTGTAGTTCGAATACATGTTCACCAAACACTTGTTATATGCACTTGCATAAAATGCACTGGGAGGTGAAGGAATCATAATATGCTGTATAAGGCCATCTATTGTAGCTTCAGCTGCAGTAAACCCCTGAACATGTTCCTTGCCCATTCTTTCGTGCACTGGCTGTAAACACTTTATGCAAGTGTGCCAATTTTAGGGTGAGGGTATGCTTTTTGAAGCTGTAGTTACTGTATCCAATGCAAATGAGAGGATTAGTAGAATACAGGGTTTTTCTTTTTCATGAATTTGCTTGTGAAAGTGGTGCCTTGGAATGTAGAGAGTGCATTCAAGCACAAATAAACTTTTGAAATAAAAAATTGTTGTTAATGAATGAAAGAAATGCCTCATCTGTGTTGCTTACTCAATTACAAAGTTTTTTCTGCATGTAGCATTCTCTGATTCAGTTGGAAATTTTGCCATTCTGTCATAATTTGGGAAGCATTTTCAGGCTGATGATTTTCCAGTTTTGCCAAAGGTGCACAAAGCATCTAGGAGTTCCTTCTCAACATTTATTTCATTTACGATGCAACACAATGTTTACACTAATTTTGGAATTGCATTTTGTTCATAGGCTATTTGTTTATTTGAGATTCTGCCTCTTCTGCACTTGCTTAATTTTGGGCCTATAACTTATTTTACCATTCTTGTTTCTTCCGATATAACCACTTCAAGACAAACCATTGGAAGGCAAGTGCATTTTTTTGCAGAAGGTCTGCTATTGCAGCAAGATTTGGAAATGAAAATCGGGACTTTCCATGTGGCAATGACATTTGTGTTGGTCACACAATCATTGATGTACAGTTGTACACTCATGCTTAAATCCCTGCTTTTTCATGAATTGCTACATTTTTCCGACCTTTGGTTTCATTTTGACTGCAATCAAAACATTTCTTCACATTATTGCATTGTTGTTTTTATTGTTTAGCATGTGCATAAAATGTAGATCATCTCTGAAGTCATTGTCACTTATCTTCTGAAGTTTTCGTTGCATGACCTTCCACGCTAATTAATATTTTCTTTCTGAAGTGATAAGTGTCATGAGGAGGAAGGCGTTGATAAAGGATCTAGCTGCTGCATACCATGCCAAGTGTCTCACATGTTACCAAGAGCTTTTGGAACTTCAAAGAAAATGGGAGGAGGTTGGCCTTCTATACTCATGTTTATTTCATTTCACATGTTAAAGCACATAATGATCTAGTTGAGTTTGCTGGTAATGATAGTTTCATCCACAAAACAGGTGCAAATGTCTTTAAATCTGAAATGATTGCATTGACGAAATAGGAGAAATTGTTGCAGTTGGCCAGAAAAATGTGCTTAAGTTGCCAGTGGCTTATAATTTATAGATTGTCTTTTGCTTTAGGCAGCAACCATGTCATGTGGTCATATGCAGTTAGATACATGAAGGTCGGAGTTTTATTGTGGAAAACATGTAATATTGAAAAAAAAGTTTCATGCAAGTAAATGTGTGGTTTCTTTATAGATCAATGCATATACATAGGTTCTGTACATTCAACAGCTTGTGAAATTATCTTATAGCAATATCATCAATTTCCTCAGTGTTGTTTTCGTTGAGATATTCAGAATTTTTATTCTTATATGAAGGCTGCCTTTTCTGGGAATCTCTGCAAATAGATCAGTATATTCAACAAGCAAGATTTTAGCGTGTTGTGCATGAAAAACTTCTGCCTCTAAATTACAGGTAGGTTGAGGAAAACAGTAATGAAGTATTGGCAGAAAATGATGTTGCATCATGTAGGTCTTGATGCTTGATGCATCGACTCCTTGGAAATTGGGCATGTTTGAATGATGCATGTGCCCTCATTATAATCAGGCATTCAGACTCTGCGTGTCAAATATGTTTCACTTTTTGTTGTTGCATGTAAGACATAGATCCATAACTGAAGCTGCATCATGTGGAATGGGCTACGAAGTTATTGTGAGTTGTTTTTTTGTCCTGCAGATAACTTCTAAAGTTGAATCTAACTGGATCCACTGTTTGTCAGTCATAAATCTAGAGAGTTCTTTGGTAGGTGTCACCAGTGTTTGAGAGTCATCGTTCTGAATAGGTTAAATAATAATTGCTTTTTAAGCCTTGAGAATCTTAAATAAATATGTCATTATTGCAAACTGTTCTTTGATGGAGAGCATTTTTTCTACCTTTCTCCTGTATAGTCTAGATATATTTGTCAAGTTCGTGAATTTGGTGAGGTGAAGGAACTGGAAAGCACTCTAGTACAATAAATTTTTTAACTGATTGGTTATTTATTTATGATTAGTTGGTTTAAGCTTGTGCTTGTAATTTGCAGCCAAATAGTGGGAATAAAACCCTTGAAGAGATGAGGAGAGAGGTGATGAGGCAGCCCAAACGTCTGAAGAAGCGCTAGTAGTCAATTTCCACTTCAGAATCTTCTGCATCATTGTACAATTCATTTTATTTTTTTCTCAACTTATTTTTCCAACGTGTTTGGCTTACCTCTATTTTACACTATTTCTGTAGCTGCCAAACGGTGTTGTTTTAACTGTTCCTTGTTTGTGTATCCAGGCTGTCCTGCCTTCATATATCCGTTGTTACATGCTTTCAGAAAGTTTTTGTGAGTTTCATCAGTGCACCTACGACCCTTAAATAAACTACTGTGTTATAGATGTTAGCATCAGGGGTTCGCATCATGAACATCAGAAAGACACTCAGAATTTTAAATTATAACAGATGGATTATCCAGGTGTTTATGACTCAGTAGGTGATAAACATGATTTTAATGCTTTTTAGCAGGGATTAATTAGGAGGGTTGGTCCATCTCTTGCCATTACAGGTTATTGGATGAGAGTCTTTCCTTGTTCAGATTACATTTCCAATATACTTGCACATGACCTGATTATTTTTTCCCACTTCCTAGGTCAAGGTGCGATGATGATGACAAAGATAATGGTATAACCGAGTTTGGTGTATCTGGTGTTTGATCTGTATTAGATTGTTTATATAATAATGCACTCAAGAATCACCCATGCTTTAGTGAACTTATTGAAGACGTTTATAGGATATTGGCACATCTTGTATTCAATAAAGTGTTATCTTCAATTTCTCAAGATTTTGCTATATCTGTTAAACAATTTCTATTTGAATATATTCTTTGACAGTGAATGTTTCTGATTGTAATTCGTAATTATATTTTAAATATATAACTATCATATAATATTATATTATTATATTATAAATTTATAATATGCTTTACAAAAACCTGCTTATATATATTTTATTATATTACAATTTATACTTATAATATGCTTATGCAAATCTTCATGAGACAGTGTGAAATATTATAATATATCCAAAATATATAATATAAATAGATATAATTTTTTTAATTAGGAAAACTTTCAGCAGCGCTTAAGAAGCATCACTGAAGGAAAACTTTCTCCACCAGGCCCTTAGAATGGCTAAGAGTTCTGCTAAAAAATATGTCAACCAACTATTCGATAGAGCGCTCAAAAAAAGCACCTTCGTTGATGCACGCACTAGGGACGTGTGTTGATATTGTTGTGCATCACCTGCTCTGTATCCACACTCCAGTATGCTTATAAACTGTTGGTTGAATTGTCCCTCCAAAATGTTGTGTTGACATCTATAAATACCTTCGACACCCACAAGTGTTTGATGAAATGTCTCTACAACCACAATACACAAAACAGGCGCTGAAAAAGTTGGTGCATGAAGTGTTTGATGAAAGGATTTAAAGGGGTTATGCACTTTATCTACCCTTTAAAACCAAAAATTCCTTTGCTCTGCACCTGAATCTATTCCCATCTAAAGCAATTCAGATATGATTAAACACACAAGCTTGTGGCAGCAACATGCTAAGGAGACTAGCAGGGCTCAAGTACAATGGACGTGTGCTACAACAATGCAATTGTCTTGGGCTAGAACGACTAGTGAATATGTGTTGAGAAAAGGGGGCTCTAGGTTACAGACAAACAGAAGCTGAATCGGGTGGTCATGCAGCGTATGTGGTGGTGTCAAGCATGTATGTAGGTGCTAGAAGATGGGACAAGATAGCATTTCTAAGAAAATTAGTGAAAGCTGGAAGAGTTCTGCATCATGGTGATTCTATTTTTATTGTTTGTTTCTCTTAATAAACTGAAGATACTCAAGCTTCTTTATGACTCGCAACACCTATCAAACGTCCAACAGAAACTCAAAGCTTCTCTTCACAGCTTGCTTGGCCCTCCTCTCATGGCAATGACCTGCACTTATACACCTGACCATACCATATCACCTGCTGTCAAGGCCAGTACTAGTAAAGGCCCCAGGCATGTTCGACAAGTCCTCTCAATTGGATCTAAGTGAACCCAACCCAGTGCAGCTCAGTGCCCCTTGACTTTTCGGGTATACAACATTATGTTGAACTACCAACACCGGACAGCCGAATCAAAGAATCATCTTGAGGCATTCCTTTCACGTGTTGAACTAAGGTTCATGCTAGGTAGAGGTAGGGCTTCGTGACAACAACAGAGAATCCTACTTGTCAAAGTTATAAGCCGTGCCCAGTCGATTAGGTTGAAGGTTTCAAGAATGAATCTCAAGACGCCCACTCCTGCACCAATACTGCAGAATCCAGAAGAGGACATTTTTGGCTGGTTCGAAGGCCAGAAACCTCTATTTTTGGTTGAAGGTGGTTGAGGATGTTATTTCGCAAGTTAAAGTTTGGCAAAAACTAGACTTCCTTAATAAAGGACATGAAAACACCTCAAACCTTTAAAAAATATTCTTTAAAATGCATTTTATCAAATGAAACTTTTGAAAATACCCTTTAAAAATATGCGAGTGTGAGTGTGCCTGGTAGTAGTTGGGAGAATATGAATTTTCTTTTTATCCAAAAAATACTTTGTATTATTGGTGATAAGGAGTTCACACAAACTCGATGAATGTGAGTGAACAAATTTATATTTCTGATAAGTCATGGCATGACATGATGCTAGCGACTAATGATTGAAGTTGGTTCAGAAACCTAAAAATTTTTGGGTGTCAAACACATAAACTCTATATAACATTGGTGCACCTATGTCAACCATCTTTAGGGGATGTTTGGGATCGGTTGCTGGGATGTGTGTTTATGGAGTTTATGCATTTGAGGAAGTGGCAGCTGCTGTGCCAGCTGTAGCTTCCAAATCCATTCTTTAGTGTAAATACAAAGGAGAAAGGGCCTCACTTCCCATCCCAAATGCATAAACGTGCATCCTAGCGCCGAGATTCCAAATGGGACCACCATGGGTGTTTGACCAAGATTTTGCCTCGGGAACACCAAATGCATAAACGCCCATCCCAGCGCCGAGATTCCAAACAGGCCCTTAGCATCTCCCACATTAATTCTATAACTTTCAAATAATAGCAAGTTATCATATCATAACTCATCAATAACATGCTTTTTTATCATTCAAGTCTTTTGTTCATTACTGAATCAATAGAAGCTCCAATCAACATCTACAACTATCTGAATGGGAGAATATCAAACCTTTTTAATGCAGCTTTATTATCAAAATTAACGTTGCAAATATAGTCTCATCTATACTCAACAATCTTAGATTAGCATGCTTGTTATAGAGTAGAAATGCATGTCAGTGATTTAATATAAAATTCCTTAACAATGGAGCATCCTTTTTCAAAGTTTTAGTCTAGGCACACAACTCATCAGCTCTGCATTTTGCTCTTTACTTGGTGGATTACATATACCTTTTATGGCTAAATTTAATGTGTATGCATGTTGTTATTCTCAACTGAGCCCCACTACCTGAACTGGATTACATGCATGTTGGGCCTAAATTTAATGTGTATGTGCATTGTTACCAAAACATGTATATACTTCTTGTAAGTTGAAAATTGCGTGTTGAGCATTATGAAGGTTTGATTTTGTATTAAAAAGCAAAGTATTAATTCTTTAGATTCAAGTTTCTTATAAGATACGTAAGAAGGTAGGTGTTGCACCCATTCAAAATAAGATGAGAGAGAATCGTTTACGGTGGTTTGGACATATTCGACGAAGGCCTAATGATGCTCCAGTTAGAAGGATGGAGAAATGGGAAAATATATTAGTTAAAAGAGGTCGGGGTAAGCCTAGGAAGACATGGATGGAGGTGATAGGAAAGGATATGAATGCTTTGAACCTCACCGAGGACATGGCATTGGATAGAAATGAATGGAGGAGAAGGATTCATGTGGAAGACCCAGAATGATTTTCTTTGTTGGTTCATATCGCCGACCCCAATTGTTTTGGGATGAAGGCGTAGTTGTTGTTGTTGTTGTTGTATTCAAGTTTCTTATAAAGTTTCAAAAGCATGAAAAAACAAGTGATTTTAGGCTTTAGAAGTGAGCTTTGGAGTTTTTTAAAAGCTTCTAGTAATTATGGAATGTGCTTATGTAATAGACACACCAATAGAAATTAATCCAAAAAAACCTCTTGATGGTAATGCCAAGTCTTATAAAATGGGATTAATAGAGGCGTTTTTTATGAGAATAATATTAGGCTAGATTCTATCTGGATCATACCTAAGTCATTCTAACTGTAGTAACCTAGCTCCGAATCTTAATTCAATAAGGATTGATCTGGTCATGCAAAAGCTCAACCCAAATCTGAAATGAGTCGATTCGGGTTATGATTTAGTTAGTATTAGAAAACATTTGTTGGAGTTGGGTTTGGAGATTCGAATAAATATGGTAAAAAATTCACCCTATCTTTAGTTCTTATGTTCTCAACAATTAGTCATGGGGAGGTTGTAAGTATAGATAGAGATAAAATTGCTAATTACATTCAGAATTATAGCTTGATTGGTTAATCATGTTATTTAGTTATTACATTTGCCTAGAAGGGCTTCGGATGCCTATATGGGCCAGCTTAAGGCATTCAAGTTGATGGATGCCAAAAGTTTGATAACTGGGGTGCATGTTCTTGTTGTAAGACCAAAGCAATAGGCTTTCTAATGGTTAAGGGGGAAAGCCAAGGGGTTTCAACTGCTTGAGGGCAGGCCATATGGCAAGGTGTTAATTCTCTCCTGGCCCCACTACTTGAATTCGGTTTTCCTCATTAAATATATAAAAAAATGTAATATAACACCTTTCAAAATGTATCACGGTAGATTGGTGTTTCCTTTTTAATTTCTCTTTAATGCCACTAAGATATAATTTGATCCTTTCCCCATAAGCATTTGGTTTATTAACATAGAAAACACACACTAGATAGGATGGTGATGAATGTAATGTGTACATGAGAGAGAGAGAGAGAGAGAGAGAGAGAGAGAGAGAGAGAGAGAGAGAGAGAGAGAGAGAGAGAGAGAAGATCAACATTACCACTCATGAACATCAACAAAATGTTGAACCCATGAACCAAACAATATAGAAAACAAAATTAAAATATAGAAAAATAAAGAGCTAAAGAAAAGGAAACTACAGACAGATAGCAACAGACAACAAAGCCAAACTCAACCCAGATCCACTGGATTAGAAGAAACCACCGATGAGTGAACGTTGTTCAGAGTGAACGTTGTTCAGAGGGTAGGAGAGGTCTCTAAGATGCATACGTAGAATCACATATACATCAACCAGGATTTTATGGACAAGATTATTAAGGACAACCACAATTTGACGGAAAGTAGCATCATTGCGTGCCATCCAAACAAACCACCAAGTAGTAAGCAACCACGTCTTCCAGATCAGTCTCCACCGCTTGCATTGTCTAATTCCAATAGGGCCCAGGAGCAGATCAAGCACAAAAGATTTATCTTTGACAATTATGTTCGGAGATCTCCACGTCCTATCAAATAGGGCCACAAAGATTGGGCAGGACCAGAATAAATGAGAAGTAGTTTCTTCAGCAGCTTGACAAAGTACACACCAACTAAGAAACTGAAAGCCTAACTTCTTTAAATAATTGTGAGTCTGGACCCTATCATGCAAAATTAACCAAGCCAAGACCCGAGATCTTGGGGAAGGGCCCTTAGCCCATAACACACACTGAGGGAACCAATCTGCCCCCTGGGAGAGCAATGATCTATACACTTTGTGGGTGTGGAACACACCATTTGGCGCAATTGCCCATTGCAACCATTGATCATAATTTCCCACATCCCTAATTTGATCTCTGAAGAGCGATAAGGCTCTTAGCCACATGCTTCGCAAATGCGAGATCGCCAACCCCCGGGTTCTCTGACAAAAATAAGATAAATCAGGAGCACCATATTTAGTATGAAGCAAACGAGTACATGGAGAACCTGATTGATGGGCCATCCAACATTGCTTGGCCACAAGAGCAATACTCCTCTGTCTTGGAGCAAAAACACCTAAGCCAACCATATGCCTAGGTAACACCACCATTCGTCAACCGACCAAATGACGCTTACTATGAAGTTGACACCCAGACCAAAGAAAATCCGCCAATAAACGACAAATCTGTTTCTCCATACCCACAGGCATCATGAATATTGATATGAAGAATTCAGGAATAGAAGAAAGAACATGTTTGATTAAAGTCAGATGACCAACAATGGAGAGATAAGACGTCTGCCACGAAAAAAGCTTGTTTTCACTTTTTGAATAGTTGGAGTCCAAGCAGCGGAAGAGAGGCGCTTTACTTGTAACGACAAACCCAAATACGTCATCGACAACTCATAGATTGCACAATAAAAAATTTGTTGACCCGCTGCAAGCATAAAAGACTCAACATTGAACATAGTAAGAGAGCATTTGCTATCACTTAGGGAAAATCCAGAAAGAGAAAGAAAGAACTGAAGATTAAGCTTGAATCTAAGCATCTGCGGCACGTTTGCTCGCCCAAAAATAATCATATCATCAGCATAAATAAGAATATGGTCTGAGAAATCTGAAACGTCTAAAGGATTTATCAGGCACTTCTCCGCAGCACGTTTGAGCAACACCACGAGACCCGCAACAATGGCATTGAACAACAAAGGCGAGAGAAGGCAACCTTGCCTTAATCCACGCCCCAACTTGATCTGGCCACTTCTATTGCTGTTAATCTTAATCATGACCTGAGTATTAGAGACCAATTCCCTCACCCACCCAGAAAAGCGACGACCAATGCCAAAATTGGAAAACATTTGAAATAAAAAGGGCCAATGCACAGAATCAAAGGCTTTATGAAAATCTAATTTAAGAGAAAAATAGGGCTGACCACTGAGATGTAAGAAGTGAATGACTTCAGAGGCCAAGATGAATGAATGGTGAATCATCTTATTGTGGATAAAAGCGAACTGAGAGTTCTAAAATATTTGGTGAGTCGACCTTCAACCTATTAGCCAACACCTTGGCGATCATCCAATAAAGGGCACTTATAACAGAAATCGGGCGAAACCTAGAGATATCAGTGGCAACATCATCTTTTGGAATTAAAGAAATAATTGCCAAGTGGGTTTGAATAAGAAATCTAGAGTTGCGATAGAACTCATCAAACATGTTAATAACATCAGGCCTCACACAAGACCAAAAAATTCTGAAGAAATTCACATGAAACACATAAGAACCTGGAGCTTTCCACCCCGACAAACCTTTGATGGCCCTAAAAATCTCATCTTCAGAGAACTTCATTTGCATAATTCTGACTTGATCTTGCTGAATCGAACCAACAGAAACATGACCAATGACACCCTTTGCAGTAAGTAAAACGGAGTATAAATCTTTAAAATACTGAGTGACAGCTAAAATAACATGTTGATTTAAGTACGAAACACTCCCAATGGTGATTGATGGGACGACATTCCTCCTATGTCGATGAGAAGCATATGAGTAAAAAAATTTAGTATTACTGTCTCCAGCCGAAAGCCATTTCATCCTTGCCCGCTGCTTCCATCTAATTTCCTCCTTAACCCTCCAGTTCTTCAAAAGCATTGATAACTCAATAGATCTGGCCTGCAAACTTTGCAGGTGCAAATCAGATAGAGACTCCGGGGAAGACATAGTTTGATACAACATTGAAATCTCTTTGCTCCCAAACAACCATTTGCTAAAATTTAACCACATCTCGATTATGAAGCCAAGCTTTGATATTCTTAGCAAGATGAGACAACTTCTCATGACACCGGATAGCCGCCCACTGCTCATTGGAGAGCTTGTTTCAAGAGTCCAAAATAATCGTGTGAAAGTCTGGCTCCTGGAGCCACTATTGTTCAAACACAAAACTCCTAGCGGATTTAAAACCACCCCTCCAAAGAGTGATTAACTGACCATGGTCCAAGATAGAAGGAGCTAGCAATACACATTTGACATCGGAAATGCAATCCAACAGATTTGGAGTGACAAAACCCTGTCAAGAACTCTGCAGCATGGGTGAATTTGCCTATTCGACCAAGAGAAACACCCTTCGCTAAAAGGAATTGGGTAAAGGTGATGTTGATGAACAAAATCTTGAAAACCTCACATAGATGGATTAGGAAGAATGAGGTTATTAGAATCCTGAATAGACAAAAGGCAATTAAAGTCTCCCATAAGAAAATGATACTCTCCGTTTGAGACGACGATCCTATTTAAGTCATTCCAGAAAGTAGGCCTCATGACAGCGTGATTACACAATAGTGACAACGACTCTCCTGCCACTGTCTTGCAAAGTGAAGGCAACAAACAATGAAAAAAGACCCATGTTCAGCTGAAAAATATTTAAAGATTGCTTCTCCAAAATAAGGATACCACCGACATGGATGACCGTAGGCTTAAAAAAATAGTCAGCACTCCTCCAAATAGCAGAGGCAACAAAATGAGAAACGTCGTTCATCTTAGTTTCACAAATAGCAATCAGGTCAGGCTTCTTCTGTCTAACCCAATTAGCCAGAAACATACGCTTAGCGGGGCAATTCAAGCCCCTGATATTCCAACAAAGAATCTTCATGACACACAATCAGAAAAAATTCAGGGAGTGTGTGGCCTCGCCGACCTCCGTGGAGACCTGCTATCGAAAGTCGTAACATTGAGTGAGTTGCTCCTCCTGGTTCTACTACCACTGCTAACGTGCCAGTGATGAACAACCCCGCACGCTCAGTATCTCTCGAAGAACCAGAAGAATCACCTCTCAGACCAGAGACAACACCAGTTGAAGGACCTAGGGAGCCACCTAGGATAGTAGAGGCTACCGAAATGGTAGATACCATATCGACAATTATATGAAGCAGCTATGACGAGGAGAGAGATATATTAAGCATTCGGGCTACCTCTTCAACCTCAACACCCAAAGGCGACAGAGGGGGGCACTGCCGAGGAAGGGGTGGAGCGAAAGGGAGAGCCACACACCCCCAAGAACTACACACGAAATCAGTGACAGCATGGGCAGTAGTAGTGGCCTTAATGACGATCGATGAGAAAGGAAAAGGAACCGATAGACCAATAATCATGCATTTGTGAGCCTCAGTGGAACGAGCATTAAACGCCATAATGTGAACCACCATATAATCAAAATGTTTGATTGGAAAAATAATGAAGGACGAGGGCAAAATCGACCTTTTCCCACATTTTGCATAACTGTCCAACCGAGCCTTCAATCCACCTCGAGAAGGGGCACTAGTCGTGTAAAACACAGTCACTGATAGAGAAACCATAATGGGCATGAGCATGGGGAATAATGATGGACTTATCACCAGTAGGATAATAATCAAAATTAGCTGTGACAAATTTCTCGCCCCCCCCTAGCAGCACGTTCGTCGGCTATTGAAAGCGAGATACGAGAAGTCGAACAGACGTTCTGGGTTTGGCAACGTACGCCGGATATGGTAACGATATAGCCAGAACCGTAGTTGAAAAGGATTTTCTGGTGAACTGTCTGGGCAGAGCATGTGATAGCCAGACCGGGACTCAGATAGTCCCAATCTTGATGGCCTGAAAAGAAATCTTCGGCTCCTGAAGATCTCCAATCTGCACCCAAGGCAAAAAAGAAGTACGCCGCGGAGACCGCTTAGAACTCTGACGGGCAAAATGGTTTTCCAACACAGAAGAATCGTAGGAGTCAAGAGGCTTTTCGGTTGAATGGTAGTGAGGAACATGTGTTCGCCTTCACTTCAAAAAAAGATGACGACGAGCAAGGAAAGAAGAACCACACCTATGACAATCAAAGAGTTTCTGAAAATTCAGAGAGAAACATGATGTGCACCACCAATCTCCCAGTCTAGCATGATGCAACTAAGATCTTGTGCAAAGGGCACAAAAAGAGCGTTGCCATGGAGATGAAATCTGCTGCCAACCCCGATCAACGACCCAACGCGGAAGCTTTTGAAAAAAGAAAGGTGGGTCAAACAGTGCCATGACAGAACATGCTTCGAGAGACTCCCTCCTAACGACACGAATAAATTTCCTGACGTCTGAGATATGAAGAGAGCCCACATCCAGGCATGAACCGAAGACCTCCGAGAGATTGAAAAATAATCGATGCTTGAGTCTGAATGGCAGGTCAACATTGAAACCCTATCGTCGGAGGGCGAATGCTGCATCGCAGTCATTAAGAGCATCCTGAATGATATGAAGGGCCCGCTAATTTGCTCCCAAAGAGAGATCGGGAGCAAGACCCCAGAAAACACGCGATGAGTGACTCATGAGGAAGAAAGGGGAGAGAGAGAGCACCTGGCTGCCGGAGGGGTGGTGAACGGTTGCAGTCAGAGGTTGACCTAGGGGTGGAGCACGACGTGTGAGCAAGGGCGATGCGACCCCCAAATCTTCAAAGGACTGAGGATCTGCTGTCGATGGCCCTCTTCAGAAGTCACGAAACCCCCAAAACTCCAAAGAACTTGCTTTCTGAGGGGTGATGAGTGATTGCAGCCGGTGGTTCACCTAGGAATGTATCCTACACGGCTCCTTCGCCGGGTATTGGATGCCGAAAACTCCCAATATCCCACCATGGTAGATGCTGAGTAGGACGACAGACATGAATGATCAAACAGAGGCAGGGGAAAGGGGAGGGGTAGGGGCGGTAGGGTAAGGGTGAGAGAGAGAGAGAGAGAGAGAGAGAGAGAGAGAGAGAGAGAGAGAGAGAGAGAGAGAGAGAGAGAGAGAGAGGAGGGGGCAATGGGGCGGCTGTCTGGCAATGGGGAGGCCAGGGATGGTTGAGAGAGCAGGGCCAACAGGCCGCAACTGTGAGCCTACAACCTGCTGGCTCATGGCTGAGAGAAAGAGACCGAGTTACCTCCCTCAATAGCTGATGTCAAAAAACAGTGGTGGACCTATGAAGGTCGAAGGGGGATGGACAACAAGGGAGAGAGGTCGGTGAGAGTCGAGAATTGAGAGAGAGGAAGAGGGCAGGCTAACCTCCTTCACGCTGCTTAGAGACAACTGGAAACTCAATCACCGATGCAGAGGACGAAGGGGGCTGGACCACCGAAAAATGGTGGCAGAGGGGTCGTGAGACGCGGAGGGTCGGAGGAGGATGGACAACAAGATAGAGGTCAGTGAGAGTCACTGTTGCTGGAAACTCAAATGCTGACGCGGAGGCAGAAAGGGGATGGACCACTGAAAAATGGTGGCAGAAGGGGATGGACAACAAGAGAGAGGTCGGTGAGATTCAAGATTTGAGAGAGGGAAAAAGGGCCGGGTAACCTCCTTCACACTTAGAGACTGTTGCTGGAAACCCAATCGCCGATGCGGAAGCCGAAGGGGAATGGACCACTGAAAAATGGTGGCAGAGGAGTCGTGAGATGCTGAGGGCCCTATCGATGGCCGCACACAACAGAGGGCATCAAAGAGCATCCGACGGAGGGCATCCGGCAGTGACTGCACTGACTGGAAATGAAAAGAAGAAGGGATTTGGGGTTTTGAGGATTTGGGGTTTGAGAGAGAGAGAGAGAGAGAGAGAGAGAGAGAGAGAGAGAGAGAGAGAGAGAGAGAGAGACTTACAAATGTTTGTAGGTGCAAACACTTTTGGATATCCATGGCATAGGTTGTTTTGATCTAATCGACCCTCATACATGCAGGATTGGCTTTTGAATCATATTTTTTTATGAAAAAAAATAATTTTGATCTAATAAAGTATCCTACATTGTAGCTATTGGTTTTTGAAGCCTTATAAAGACCTGCCTACATGTCTTAATTGGATGATCTATAAACTGATTCTTTCAAACAAAAACATATAGGTCGCATTTGTATGGTTAATAAAAACCAACTAAAAATGAAAAAAATAAAAAAAATAAAAAAAATAAAAAGGCATTTGTACTTATAAACATTTATAGCAAATATGAGCATATCCTTTATATATATATATATATATATATATATATATATATATATATATATATATATATATATATATATATATATATATAGACACGCGAGATGTACTCACCTAAATAACTTTTTAGGAATTAGGGTATTGATTTGGACTTTTTCAAATAATATAAATGTTTAATAATTTTGACCATTCATTATCTTGTAGATTTCATCCAAATGATTGTTTTATTAAAACACCATCATTTCTTGTCCACAAATATTGGATCCATTATAAATGAATTTTTGACCTACAAAATGAGAGTTTAGTGAAAGTAGACGCAATAATCTTTCCAAACACACAAAAAATCACATCAAACAGGCACCCAAATCCAAAGTTATGGCCAAAATAAGTTTTTTTGGTCAAATTGGATATCACTTGGACCTAATTTCTTTTTGAATCCATACCTACTTGCTAGGATGACAATCTAGACTATCTCAGCATTTGGACCCAAATTTGGATTCAGATCCAGTTCTTCTCATTTGTCGCCCTCATGATGGATCCATATCCAAATGGACCCTCATGTCATTTTAGCCTCATCTGCCGTTCTTGTAGTTGGATCTAAATCTGAATGTCAGGGCTACAGCCAAGATTGTCATCCCAAATAAAGGATCTCGATCCATATTTAAGTTTTGGATGAGATCCAAGTTAGACTGTTGTCGCCAGAGGTGGATCCAGATCTAGAAGTCAGGACAACTATCTAGACTATCGTTTAGACCAGAAGATCCATACTTGAACCCCAAAATGACAGTCTAGACTATCGTCACAGCTGGTGGTTGCCATTATGGACCCTTTTTTTGTGCGAGAAAATGTATTTTGGACACTGAAACCTTCCAAACACTACAAAACTCACCCTCCAACCTTACAAAACCTGAAACCTAGTCCCTCAGCCTACTAAATTCGATTTTCTTACCCCTCAAGCTGGGCAATCAGATTGCGCCATGTTATTCTTCTAGTCAATCCGATTCAGGTTCGTGCATGGCACCTGGATATAGATCTAGTGGCCAAGAAACTCTCAAACCTATGTCTAAAATCCACTAGAAAACCTATAAATAGGTGACTTGTCCTCCATTTTCATGCCATCTATGATCTATATATGTCTCTAGGACTCCTCCATGCCCAATCTATGATCTAAGTCCATTGCACCAAGACTCTACCAGATTCACTCCAACCTAGTTATACCCATTCTCTGTTAGAGCTTGTACCCATAAGCCCTAGATCTATATCATTGTCCTAGAGCTTCTGTCTGTCATCGTGCTTATCATTATCATTAAAAAGGAGGTAAGGCTCATATCTATATCTATGCTTTTCTTTATTGTAAGTGTAGATTTATCTCTTGGTCCCTTTTGACTAAAGAAGGTTGATCCCTTGCAAGTGGGGATCCCATATCTTCTACAACAAAATTCAAATCCAGTTCAACTCAAATCCAATCCTTGAGTGTCTGTAGATTTAAGAGGTGGGCCACCTAAAGTAAGGTGGTCATGGTAACCCACTCGGAGTTTTTCTGGCTTTGGCCAGGGTTTCATGTCATTAAAAAAAAAAAACTCTAAGGAAGCATACTAATATGTCACAAGGACGTGTCATTTTAGTTTGGTGTCTCTGATGACACGACCTAACATATGTATGGCTATTATTTTAATATTTTAAAATACAATTTTAATATCTGTAATATATACTATTTCAATAAAAAATGTATTTTTAAATATTATAATATCAAAAAACAGTTTTTTATTGATTAAAAAAAAATTAATATGTCTTTGTGTCCTATATATTTTTAAAAAAAAAATCTTCAAACTTGCTTGTCAAACCCACAATTATGTCGGGTTGTACCCATATCTTCGTGACATTGCTCTAAGTACTAAACCATGGTATCCTTTCTTTTTCCCCACCTGAAATATTCATTTTCCTTCTTTTTTATTTTTCATGAATTTCTTCTAATCACAGTGCGTTGCCAATCAAATATTTACCCTCCTTAATAACATCAATTAATTAGCCCAAATAAATCATTGTCAAAGTTTCTTATCATTGGAATAGAAAACGGAGGAAAACGTGAACACAAATTAATTAAGCATGATTGCTACCATTAATCGGCAAGGAAATTCTTTGTATTGTTTGTTTTTTATGATGAGGAATCCTGGCTGAAGCGATGAAAACCCTGGGCAGGACCCACGGTCACTCTGCTTTACGTGGCCCACCTTCAACAGTGGAGTTTGATATGATGCCTTCATCTCAGCACCCTCATAACCGCTCCGCTGGCCACGCGAGCGACCCCTTACTGGTGGAAATGCTTTGTACTGTTGAAACTGCCAATGAGTTGTCTATGAAGACTCACCCACCATGTGGTAGAGGAAGGCAAGAATAATGGTATCAAACACTTTGGTATATCATCCTCTTGCTCACTTCACTTGCTTTATGATGTGCATGTTGCCCTTGACTTAGTGAAGCATGAAGATAAGGTCAAAATTTGACCAGTTTAATTCAAACAAGCATATGGCATGTAGTGATTGTGTCACCCCAAAGTGTGCCACAACTTATTTGGAATTTTATTCCGTCCATTATAAAATACTAAACATTGAAATGACTTTTTAAATATATTATAACCGTATAATTCCATTAAAGTTGTGTTTTAAAATTTTTTGTTTTTGTTTTGGATAAGTTTCTGTTTTTGGATGTTATAGGCTTAACAAGCCCGCCCTAAATTAAGGGGTTATCGCAGTTCTTAGTAAGACGTGGTGGATCCCATAGACAGGTGGCTTTCTTGTAGGGATGGCAGTGGACCGGGCGAAAACAGGGCCCTGCCCCTCCTCGCGCGGAGCGGGGATGGAGGATATGAAACGGGGATGAAGGTTAAAATCAAAACCCGTGCAGAGATGTACTTACACTTTTACCCATCCCGCCCCCATCTTCAATCCCCACCTTGCCCCGCCTCGCTCCATCCCACCCTGCCCCCGTTTCGAATCCCCACCTTGCCCCACCCTCAATCCTTCTTTAAGGATGGCACTAAACCAAGGGAAAATGGAGCCCTGCCCCGCCTCACCCTGTTTGGACCAGGGATGAAGGACATGAAACGGAGATGGAGGTTAAAATCAAAACCCATGCAGGGATTGGAGGGCAGAATTTTGAGACGGGGCGGGGGATGGGACCTTATCCCCTGCCCCGGTCCACTGCCATCCGTACTTTCTTGGTGGGTGCTCTTTGCGGCTACGGACTCACTTAGGGGTTAACCATGTAGGAGGGGAGGCTCATTAAATTGCTTATATTTGTTGGCAGGATCTTCATCATTAAAAAAAAAAAAAACTCATTACTGTAGGGGTGCCAGCACCTGGTTATACAGTTTTTTTTTTTTTAATAACGAGAAACCCTCACAATAAAAACCTCAGATGAGGTCCACGACCAACTTGCTTTACGTGGGCCACCTCTGAAAGCAGGGGAAACACCCGTGTGCCAGTGAGGCTTGATTCGGTGCCTTCCATCTCAGCATCATCACAACCACCCTGCTGGCCAGGAGGGCAACCCCTGCGGTGGTGCTACATAGGTAATCTTAAAGACATTCAAGTTGAAGGACATTACTGCAAGGCTGAAGCTAATAGAAAACCATTTCCAGTAGGCAACGAGGACCACCCATTTTACACACGAACACCCAGCCACGTTGAATCCAGGTGGTGGTTTTTCCTTGTCATTAAAAAAAAAAAAACCTGCATGAATTTGGAGGTAAAATATTCATAACAAAGACTAGAATCTGCATACAGATATGAGATCAATCAGGATGAATTCGATAATCAATAAAATTTTCAATTGTTCTCAGACTGTGTTGGTGCATGTCATGTAAAATTCAAGGTCATTGTGGTTTCAAAGGCTTTGAACTGAGAAGAGGATGAAAACGTTCTTTTGCAAGTTCTCCTAGAATGCCATTGACACTTTTTTTCTCGCAGATTTTTATGTGAAAATAAACCTCATAGATATATCCTAGTATTGAGAGTATTTGCTAGCCTCATGGGTAAGGAACCTTTAGTGAAAAAAGTCTAAAATGTTTTATTACCTTTTTTTTTTAATTATTTTTACCTCAGACCCTCCATATATAATCTACATGTTGGGTCTAGTAGAAACTGACCCTTGTATCAAGTTCTTCCAACGTGTATAT
Source organism: Nuphar pumila (assembly GCF_984573655.1). Lineage (NCBI taxonomy): Eukaryota > Viridiplantae > Streptophyta > Magnoliopsida > Nymphaeales > Nymphaeaceae > Nuphar > Nuphar pumila. The sequence continues at coordinate 2,290,545 of NC_143252.1, read as the reverse complement.
TGGATTTTCTAAGGGTTATGAACTATATTATGTACTGAATTTTTAATTTTCAAAATTTCATATTTTTATGAAAATATGATCCAAGTGTCGATTCCTGCTACTCTGTGCAGAAACGGTTCATATTTGGACAAAACAACCTCTGCATAGCATATGAGTTCCAATGAAAGTGTTCCTACCCACGAGGGCAGGAAATGTTTCCCCACCTAGTATTCCACTTTTTTAGCAGATACAATTGTGCATTACAATCTATATCACAGGGACACTCCAGTTAGGGTCCTGTGGCTATGGGACGCATCACGCTTGACACATCATGACATGTTCAATAATATTTTAATATTATCTTTATCATTTTAAATAATGCTTTCAATAATAAATAGAATTTTATATATCTAATACTAAAACATATTATCTCATCAATTCAAAAATACGGTGTCCCTGTGTCCTAGTTTCTAAAAACTGGCATTTTTGTGTCCTGAACCGGTATCGATTCACCATCTATGTCTTTGTCCTGTGACATATATTACAATAGCATTTTATTGGTAGGCCCAAAAATGGAGGTGGTATCTGTTGATAAAAATATTTGATTTGGGAGGAGATAGGGATAAGCCTCGAAGATTATTCACGTGTTCGGTATAGTGGATGGCGAAAGGACTATGTCATCCAATAGCGGATGGTGTTTCATGTTCTTTCATCCTATGATGGACGACATTCTCATTTTGCCATCCAATAATGGTCGGTGGTTCATTCTATCATCTCGTGATGGACGGCGGTTCGTTCTGCCATTCGTGAGAGGGTGCCTATTCTTGTTGAGTACCTACAAACACTTGTCTTCAAAAGATGTTAGTAATTGTGCATCATAAAATTTTGGTATTTACGGATGCTCCTCTTTATCATTAATCGATATGATTCAGTTTATGAAAAATAATTAGACACTGAAGACTTGGAATACTAGGTCATCGAGACTACATTCAGTCTTGCCGAACAAGGTCAGATTAGTGTTTAAAGAAAAACTATATTGATGAGACTGTGATTGGTATCGTCGAACGAGGTTGATGCCAGTATCCAAAGAGAGGAGTTGGACTATCAAGACCATTATGGGTCTTATCGAATGAGGTCAGATTAGTCTGAAGGACAACTGGATTGCCAAAACCATTTTGGTAGTCTTGTCAAGCAAAGTCAGTACAAGTGTCAAAAGGTGAACTGGGTTTTCGAGATCGTTTATGGTCTCGCCGAGCGAGGTCGGGCCGATTTGTAGATGACTAGATTGTCAAGACCATTTGATGGTCTTGCCGAGGGAGGTCAATGCAAGAAAATTATTTTATTTGTAGAAGGAGAAAATGTTGGGCTTCATGTATGGATAGCATAAGAAAAACAAGGCTCCCATTCGTGCCTTTTAGGCCCATTTTGATTTTTTGATACCTCTTGTAAACAAATTTTTTTTTAATTTGTATAGGACAACATCAAGAGTCCTACACTTCTTGTGGGTTCATAGATATGGTGGAGTTGTCCTAATAATGCCTTAGGGTGAAGATACCCTTACTAGGATGATCAATAAGGCTAGACTCATTGATACATTATGATGTATCTAATAAACTTTTATGATATGCAGTGGGACTCATGCATTTGTAGTAGCTATAAATGATTATATAAGATCATATATTTTTGTATTTTCTTTCTTCTACAAATTAGAACCTTCTTAACAAGTTGATTCATGCACTTGGGATTCGTATACTTTAGACTTTCTTTCTCTCAGGTTGGTATAAGATATCGATACTCGGCTTCACTAGTATTTTTTTTTCTCTTCTAATTTTGTCTTAGTTTCAAGTGACTAATTATAGAGATATGAAATTAATGTAAGGCATTTTTGTTAGGTTTGATGGTCCCTACTAAGGCTTGAGCTCTAAAGGACTAGGTTTCGATGAGAATGCATTCAAGTACAACTCTTGCCCCTAGATGAATTCTTCGAAGTCCTTGTTGTTAGCTCGAAAGGGTTTTATTCATCACTTTTGTCATCTTTTGACCTGAGACTGGGCAACCATGGATCTCTTGACTTTCTGATTTAGGAAGGATGATTATAGCTATCCAACCTGTACCTCCAAAGGTCATATGAGTAGAGTTTGTCACCTTGTCATAGGTATAGAGGTAAGTATTTGTTTTCTCCTAGCTTTCGCTTTTCTATTCTAACCTCTACCTCTAAAGCAGTCTTATGACTATAGCCTATCACCTTGTCATGGCTTTGGAGTAGGTGTTAGCCTAAATGCACTGATCTTTTTTGTTTTTTTACTTTTTTTCTTGATATTTTTTTTTTATACTTTTTAAATGTTTTTTAATATTTTTTCTATTGAGATAAAAGAAAAAGACTCCTCAAGGGGTCAGCCTATGAAGCAGATTTACATAGAATATATTCAACACCCAACCATTTTACTGGAGAGTTAGTTTCCTAGGTGGGTTCTACATGCTTTACACTTATGCATTGATAATAATATAATGCCCATATAATTCATCATTATAGACTGATGGGGTAGAATCATTGGATTAAAATACCTTAGTTTCATTGTATCACTGTCGTATCTCCTCCTATGACTTGGATGCCTTATATGGTAGACTCTCGGGTGTAAAGAGATACTTGAAGTAAGGATTATTTTGAAGAGAGTTAGATCCATTTTAGGAGAAGATCCCTGACCTTTAATAATCTTTCAATGATATACTTAGCATCATGATAAACCTATATCTTCTTCCTATGACTATTGAAGTCAAGGTGAATTGGACTGTCAAGACCATTTTGGGTCTTGTCGAACAAGGTACGACTAGTTCAATGACAATCGGGTATTGAGATTGTTATGGGTCCCATCGAATGAGGTTGGGTCAGTGTCCAAGACAACTGGGATGTGAAGACCATTGTGGGTTCTGCTGAATGAGGTCAGACTAGTGTTCGGAGGTAAACCAGGCATTAAAGGCAACTTGGGTCTCATCGAATGAGGTTGAACAAGTTTGAGATTTGTATGCTTGGATGCTAAATGCTCCTTCTTGCCTAAAAGATTTGGACTTTGGATGGTTTTATGATGCCTTATCGCTAGGTTCTAGATGGGTTCAAACTTATTTGTCATATTCTCAGATGGTTTTGTCTAAATGACATCATTGAGAATTGTTTGAAAACAAATAATTTTTTAGTTTCATCAATAGGAATAACATGCTTCTGCAACGAATAGGATAGCTTGGACCCCAAGAGAAGAAAATATTTTTGGATTTTATTGGATTTTTATTTTTTTTTGTTTTAAAATATTTTAATTTTCTTAAATTTTTATTATTTTTTTTAATTTTTCTTGGGATTTTTTATTTTAATTTTTTTTTCAAAAGACTAGTTTACATAATCCAAGTTTTGAAGACTTGCCTGAGGTCATGGTGTTTTGACCCATGTAGAAGATCTTTCCTCATCCATACCATTGTGACTCTACCCTGACGTAGGATTTCCTTTCCTCAGCATGTTGGCTCTTTTCAATCAGAGAGGAAGATGAGCTCAAATTGTTGTTTGTTTCTTGTGAATCTAGGTTGAGTTGATGCAATGAAAGTGTCAATCTTGTGTCATCTCATGTGATGGGCCTCTCTAGTGAGCTGACGATGGTTGACCCCTTTCTAAAATACTCCTTCACGACCCACGTAAGCTCTTCTCTTTTGCCAATTTTATATTCGCGTCCTTTGTAGCCTACTTCTTGGGTTTCTACTTTAGATACCATTGGGATAGGCTCTATGATAACCTGCTGGTTTCTGTTCAATCCTTTAAAAGGTTGGTACTCCATATTCAAGGTAATTCTCTACCCATTAAAGTATTTTGAAACTTGTTGGTATTGAGGGTGGCCTCTAAATTGATAATCATCTATCTTATTTTGATGCTTGGGACTTTTGTGCCAAGAGATGATTATGTGAGAAAGTAAGGTTGCACTCTTTTTTACTTCGTTCACCCCACCTTCTAGATGTTTCTCCTTGGGTGAGAGCACATGAAGACTGTCATGTTGTACGATGTGATCTTTTTGCAGGACACAAGAGGGGAGACCCTAGTATGACCGTCGGGTGGGTCAAAGTGAATCATAGTTACTTGATGGGACAACCCTATAATTTGTTCTTTCTCATGTGGGACATATCTTTTTTGTACTTTCATGCCCCCTTGATAGCATACTTGAGAAACCGCTGATGGCTGACATGGATTGTTAGTACATGAGATGACTCAAGGAATGCAAACCACTGTGTTGGGTTATGCTTTATGCTTGCCAACCCATTTTAGGAATCATTCTTCTCGGGGCTCACATGCTTGAACTTATTTCAATTTATTATGGTTTATGTCCTTGTTTTCTTGGAACTATTCTTGCTCTTGGTTTACGAGGAGGTCATTAGTTTCAATATTTCTTGGATAATGTGTTATAGTATAAAACATTCCTCAGTGTCATGACCCACAACTCTGTGATACCGACAATACTTAATTGGGTCATTTTCTTTCATTTGCAGTGGGTTAGACACCTTAGGCAACTGTACCAACCATTTCTTTAACAAGAGATCTAGAACCTATGATCAAGCTTGTTGGAACTTGGAGAATACTCTGTTCTTAGTTCATTTTGGGTTTTCACCATATGAAGTTCTATTTGAGTTCACCTTATTTAAGGCAGTTCTTTGGTTGCTCACCTTCTGACCTTTTTGCCCTGCGACTGGTTGTGCTTCAGTAACTCATCATACACTCTCCTTCGAATGCCTACCTCGAATGCGATGGTCTTCTTAATAAGTTCAACATATGTTTCAACCTGAGGCATGCTTATGAGTCTCCATAGCGATTGAGAGAAGTTTTTCATAAGGATGACCAAGGCATGTGAATAAGAGATTGGGTCTTTCATCTTGCTGGCCATAGACCGCCATCAGTGTATGAACTTATGGGCACCTTCCTCTTTCTCCTACTTCAGATCGTATAACTGGTTGATGGTGGAAAGATCCTTAACATTAAATTTGAATTGTTCTATGAATAAATTTATGATTAGCTTGAATTTTCTTACGTTCTGGAGGTTTAAGATGACAAACCATTTTAATACCTCTTATTTTAGACTCTTAGGAAACCAATTAATTAACTTCTTATCATTGTTTCAATATTTTACCATACTTTCCAAAAATATAGACAAATATGCCCTTGGGTCCTCCTTTCCACTGAACTTTAAAATTTTTAGAGGGATCTTATCATCGTCATTACATTCCTTAGGCAAGAAGTCATCCATGGAATATTTTCTTTGATCCATGTCTCTGTATGTAATTCTCAATGTTAGGTTGTGGACCATGTCTGCTACTGATTTGATCTTTCTATTTAACTTGGACGACATAGTTTAGGCTGAAAGGGTCAGCCTAGATTTGTGGACTCTCTTCAAGTCAGACATTTGGGACCCTCCCCACTAATTGTACCCTTTGTCCTCTTGCAACTCTAGAGTTTGTCTGGTCCTTATCTCGCTGTCAGACTGTGCCCTCTCACATTCCAACTCATGAGTTCTTCAAGCTCTTCTTTCAGTTCTTGTTTATTCCTATTCCACCTGTTCTTGGATTTCTGTAAACACCCCAAATTTTCCACACTCATTTCAAACAACCCTCCTCGTGCAGTGCCAACCCTTTTAGGTCAGTGTAGGAGTCAAACCCCAAGTCAGTTTTAGAAAATCACCAGTTTACCCATTTTTATTAGAAAAAATACCATTTTACCCCTAGGTCATCCCGGACCCTAGTCAGTCGGAGTCAACCAAGCTCATTGGTCAGTTCAGAGCAGTTAGAATATCAGTCATTTTAAGCTCATCCGAGCTCACAATGAACAAACCATTTTCATTTCTGACCATTCCTGCCAAAATGTGACCATTTCTTGAGAAATGAACTCATTTCTCACTCAAATCCAAGCCAATTGTCTCCGAGTCAGTCATTCACAGTCAGTCATATTCCTCAGAGTCTAACTTGAGCTCACCAGGAGTTCAAGTGCTCCAGTTTCAATTTAAATCCACCTCCAAGTATCTAGGAGCCCATTTTAGCCCGTTTCAGCTCTTTCAGCTGAAATTGAGTTGAGTTCAGTCAATTGAGCTAGTGTTCGAGCTTCAATTTTAGTTCATGTCAGTATTACTGACTTTTGTTCTAGCTCAAACTCAGCTCAGATTCGTAATTCACTTCACTCCAGTGACCATTTTGTACAATTTCTCTAAAAATGACAACTTTTCTTGAAAATTTAGTCAGAAAGGTCAGTTTTGTCAGTGTATGGTCAGTTCATTTGAGTTCTGAAACTCTAAAACATAGCTTAATTCAGCTCAAACCTCAATTTTCAGTGTCACTCTAGCTCGGTGGAGTTCAAAAAACCATTTCTTGAACCATTTTGCAAATTTTATCAATTTTAACATGTTTTGAACTGGTATAAGTACAAATCGGGGTTTAAAATCCAAAATTTTTCATTTAGGGTTAGCATTTCGCATGTCATTTCATGCCATTTCTCATCATTTCATTACATTTCTCAATATTTCATAACATTTCATCACATTTCATTTCATTTTCGAAGTCCAGAACTCCAGTTTTATAAATTTTAATCCAGATTGAGTTTTAAAAGTTTTCAGAAATCAATTTCAAACCCTTGGTTTCCAAAATTGACATTTTTACCCCCGGGAGTCTAAATTTGGAAATATTTTATTGAGAAAAACAATTTGGATTTCTTTCAAACTCAAATTTTCAAATTCTACACTGGATTTTCTTCGCAATGAGGTATTGAACTTCAAAATCCGAGCTCGTTTCGTCTGGATTTTTTTTGAAAAGACCATTTTACCCCTCTAATCATCAAAATGAATTTCAAAAGTGGAATTTGGACCCGCTCTGAGATGGTCCATCCATTTGCATTTTCTGTTTTAATTTATAAAAAGATTTTTTTTTACCTTTTTCTTTATTTTTTTGTTTGTTTTATTTTATTTTTTATTTTATTTTATTATTTTATTTTTCCTAAGGTGGGACCCACAAGGGGATCGACCACCCTAGCCCACCTTCCTGCCCACTTCCTTTCTTTTTCCTCCATTTTCCTTTTTTTTCCTTCTTTATTTCTTTTCTTTCTTTCTTTCTTTCTTTCCTCCTTTCTTTCCTCTCCCTCCACTCACGTATGGCAGCCCAACCCCACTTCCCCTTTCTTTCCTTTTCCTTCTTCCCCTCTTCTTTCCTTTTCCTTCCCTTCCTTCTTTCCCCTTTCTTCCTTACCTCCTTTCCATCTTTTTCAAAGGCATGAAACTACAACCATTCACGCACTCCTCTTTCTTCATTAAGCCCATTCACGTAAACTGTGGGATTTCTTTTTGATTAGGCTATCAAGACCTAAGTGGAGGAGAACATTAAAGCCTAAGTTGGAATTTTGGTGAGAAAGAGAGGAACGACTGCCCAAGAGAGCCATTCAACGCTTCTCTCTCTCTCTCTCTCTCCCTTGAACTCTCTCTTTCTCTCCCCTTTGAAGCCCCACATCACCCTTTCTCCATCAATAAGCAACTGCAGCCTCCTTCATCACAGCCTTCCTTGGTGGCAGCAAGAGCCCAACCACTAGCCTCCACGCCCAGCCGGTTCAAGCCACCAGCAGCACCAGCTTGAAGCTTCCACGCCCAGCCGGTTCAAGCCATCAACGCCTCCCCTTTGAAGCCTTCATCTCCTCCACACACAGCAAGAGCCCAGCCACCATGAGGGTCGTCCAACCTTCTTCATTATTCCAGCACCTCCTTGCAACCACACTTCACATAAAAGTGGTAATAGAGTTGCACCCCCTTGTAGCTGCTGCCTTCCTCAATTAAACCAATCCACCGTGACAAGGTGAGAACCCCTCATTCCTATGGTTCTTTATGATCCTAGCATAAAACCCGATACAAATCCCATTCATCTAGTGTAAAGGCCATGTTCTCTAGTTTATCATGACATAAAAAAAAATGATTTCTCATGACCATACTATGCTATTTTCCTGTTTTATCATGACATGAAGTTTCAGTTCTCCATAATAATGCTATATAAAAGAAGGTGACCTATCCGATAAGTGGAGTGGGTCCCTCCTTTTAAGAGCATACATCAAGTTTGAATATTAGCTCCTTGATTTACTTTCTTTTAGTCAATTTTTTTTTTATGAATTTTATGTTATTAATGCACATCATCCAAGTATAATTTGTTATTCTAGATCTTATTTTGCATATTTAGATTAGTTGATTTAGGTTTCCTTATTACTCTTACAAATTCCAGTCGTATGCCTAGTCCATCTAATATTTCATGTTTAAATTCTAGTTGATAAATCCTAAAATCTTTATTTATGAGTACATTAGTTTGTCACTAATCCCCTCCCAAAAATTTGAATTAATTTGGGTTTCTGAACCCCAGCAAATAAATCAAACCCTAAATCGGGTTTTCTGTCTCTCTGAATTTTCAATTTCTGCTTTAGCAGACAAGAACCTCCAGCACCACCCTTGTGGGAGATCCGGATTGTCTTCCAAAAATCACAGTGTATTTATAATTAACACTACGAATGATCTGAAAATTTTGAGGTTTTTCCAATTAGTTTTGACCTTTGTCAAAAATCGGATTTCTCTGACCCCTGGGAAAATCTTGATTTTTCTTCGTCAGGGTATAGGCAGACTCTAATGCACCGAGTCCGTTCAATCCGCAGCTCGTATGAAAAAACTTTCAACATGAAAGTTTTTTCTAACATGTTTTCCTGTCATTTTCCAAAATTTGGGGATTTTTTAAACTGTTTCAGTATTTTTCCCAAAATTTTGTTTTTCTGTTCGACAAATTCCAATATCCAGAAATCCCAGAGATTTAGGTCTCTGATAACAGTGTGCCCTTTTCCAAACCGTAAACCGAATCTCAATAGTGTGAAAAGATAAAATTTTTCCCTATCTGTCAGAGACATTTTCCCATAATTTCAGCCATTTTACCATCTGTCTACCATTTCCCCACATTTTCTACCGAAACCTCTCTGCTTCTCCTAAATTCTAGAGTCACCATATTCCGAACCGACTTGCCGGAGTGGTACAACTTCCGACCATAGGTAAAAACCAAAAAGTGTAAAATGCAAAAATCTTTGCCTAACTGTCCTCTGTCACCCCATAAAATTTGAGAAATTTTTATAAAAGTTTGATATCCGAAATTTCCTTTAGAATCAGTATTTTAGGCAAAATTTTGATTTTCTTAGGATTTTAGCTATTTTCCATATTAAGAAAATACAAAAAAATAGATTTTCGAGCACCATTCTGTTTCTAAAGTTATTTTAGGTGTTTATGCCAAATTTGGCTTAATTCCAAGTTCATTTGCTCCATGTGTTAGTTTTTCTTTAAATTCAGAAGCGAAAATCAGGTTAAATTTGATATTTTATGATATTTTCGCTATTTTAGGGTTTTATTCATGTAAATAAGCATGTCATATCATATTAGAGTTAATTTTAATCTCATTTGTATTTCAATTTTCCAATTTTGCAAAATTTATTTTAGAAAACCCTGGTTTCAAGGCCATAGTCTTGTTATCAAGGGTATTTTGGTCATTTTGACCTAAAATTCGAAATTTCAATTTCTAATTCCGTAAATTTTCATGCATATCATCATATTTCATCATATTGTATTTTATTTATTTCATTTGATTTTCAAAATTCTAAAATTTACAAAAATTCTTTCAAAAAACCCTGATTTCAAGGTCATTAGGGGTATTTTGGTCATTTTGACCAAAATTTCGAATTTTCAAGTTTATTTTCGAAATTTATTCATTATTTATCATGTTTATATCAAAGGGGTATGATTCTGAGTTTATATCTGAATAATATTCGATAATTTCTCATATTTTCGGATAAATTCAGAAAACCTACATTTTTGTGCTAACCTTGTTTTCTAGTTTTGCAGAAATATTCAATAAGAAGGCTTAGTTATTTTATTTCTTTATTTTATTCAAATCAATGTAAAAAGCAATGTAATATTTGGAATAAGAGTTACATTTCTGCTTAGAATAAGACTGCATTGCATATAGTTTAATTTATGCAAACTCTGATATTTGAATGTATGATTCATGTGCATTTATTTCAAATTCACTATGGTTGACACAAATGGCACGTGCACAAGCTCTTATGGAGTTTATAAACTCGGTGGGATTCGTATTTATGGCCATAGTCAGAATACGAAGAAAACCAAGATTTATGATCTTCATATTAGCCACATTGAGCCTACACTCTTAGGCTAACTCCAAAAATGCACTGCATTTCTCAAAGTTTCAAAAGGATTTCCCAAATCCTCAATTGAAATTCTCTTTCAAATTCATATTCATTCATATCATTCAAATTGCATTATTTTCAAACTCATTTTCCAATTTCAATTTCAGAAAAATCAATTTTCTCAAGGATTTCCTAAGTTTTTCTCAGGATTGGATTTTCTCAGAATCCTAAGTTTTCACATGAGACTTCAAAGCATTTCCCAAGTTCAAATCAAGATTTTCCAATGTTTTAAAATTCTCAAATTTCAAAATCCCAAGTTTTCAGAAATCAATTTTCTCAGATTTTCCAGTTTTCCTGAGAATCCATTTTCCATTGAAAAATCATTTTCTAATGAATTTCTTGATTTTCTCAAGATTCTTAAATTCATTTTCTTAGAAAAGCAAATTCCAAATCTCAAAATCGATTTTCCCAAGATTCAAGTTTTCATGAGAATTCATTTTCCAATCCAATTTCTGATTTCCAATGAAACTCACTGATTTTCCCAGGAATTCCAATTTCGAGCACTTTTCCAATCATTTTTCAAGTATATTTCAATTTTCCAAAGCAAACATCATGTTTCTCAAACTTGCATTATTTTCAAAATTTCATAGCACAATCCTGATTCTTTGTGCATTCTAGAAAAAATAGAGCATAATTTAGATATTTGAGTCAAGTTAAAACACGTAATTGATCCTTGGTTCAATTACTCGTGGTAAAGGCGCCAAGAACGGTTGAACTTCGTACCGACTGGCGGATCCCATTCCACGGAATTTTCCCGCAAATTTTCAAAATGGAGGCGAGTTAATTTTCAAAACAATTTTCAAAACTTTGGTCGAGTTTGACTCGTGAAATTCGTTTCTCGCTCGCAAGAGAGGGGAAAAATTTTGCGATGATAACAATTTCTCGCATATTCTTTTTCATCCTTTTCATGTTTTGTCTGACTTGTGCTAGTATATCTTTTTCTTTGGACCAAGCACTAAAATGCATGGTCCTGGGAGTTTGATTCCTGGTAGACTCACATGTGCTAGAGTTGTTCATCTCATAACTTGCATGAGGTCTTTACGAGACTGATGAGGAATTCTTCCGATCAAGTTTTGAAATGCAAGGTCTTAAAAATTTATCTTTTGGTAGACTCATCTATGATAGAACTACCCATCTCGTAACCCATGTTAGGAACTTTATGAGATCGATGAGGTTACCGACATGAGCTAAACTCATGAAATATCAAGGCCTTTCTCTATTTCTGACCATCCATAGACTTATCAAGAATGTTCATATGGGTCTTTTTTTCAAGATCCTAATCGAATATGATGTTTTGCATCATATGGGGTGACATCCCGTACGTGGGATTCTCCAGAAGTGGTTCCTTTGTGATGGATTGGATTTGAAGTTTTTGGGTTTTAGATCTTGTATGCATTATACCCAAACAATTGATTCACACAAGCCCACAAGTAACGAGAAATTTTCAAAATAATAGGTACCCTAAAAGGTTGTATCCACTGATCAATGAGGCTTCTTTGGGTTATAGGATTTTAGGGCTCTTTTCCGGGTCTACACCGATATACTTAAGTTAACAACTTAAAGATACTAGTGTGAAGAATCTGACTCTAATGGTACCACCACCGATATACCCAAGCTAACTATTTAAAAGTACTAGTGGGGGATTTAAAGATTCAAATGATAGGACAAAAGATTTTTAAAAAAAAATTACAATAAAAGATGAGCTCTTTTCTTAAGAGAGAAAAAAACTAAAAATAAGGAGTATACAATAAGATCAAGCAATATTTCAAAACAATCTCTAACTTGCGGGATGTTATATTTTTCTTAATTTCTATGTGACATGTATTTTCTCCAGCAAGTGTCTCTAATATATGAGAAAAACCTAAGCCTAGTATTTATGCATGCAACTAATGCAAAAACATCCTATACACAGGATCAATAGGCTAACAAAAAATTAAACAATACATCTAGAGAACAAAGCAAAAGAAAGCAGTGTGTTTGGGTGATAAATAACTACCAAATGGTAGAACCTGCAGACGCAAGGGTCTACAGATGACATTGTTTGTCAACAAACGACAAAACTTGTAGATGCGAGGATCTGCAGACAACACTGCTTATCAACAGACAATAAAACCTACAAATGCGAGAATCTATAGACGGCATTGCCTGCTAACAAATGTCAAAACCTACAAATGCAAGGATCTACAGATGACACTATATGTCAACAGACGACGTTGTTAGTCAGCGGATGACTGAACATTCAGATGTGAGTGTCTATGGATGGCATTGTCCAACAACGAACTACCAAACATGCAGATGCAAGGGTCTATGAATGGTGTTATTCGACAGTGGACAACCAACTTGCAAACACGACAATCTGCGGATAGCCAAATCTCAGCAAAAGGTAGTAAGCAAATGAAAAAAGTTCAGTGGACGACAGTCAGTGGACTTCCAAAGCTCAGTGAATGGCAAGTAGTTGATGACCAAAGCTCAGTGGATGGCAAAACAGGGTTTGTCGTCCAAACAAAGATAAAACCTGAAAAATGTTGATTTTGGGCTCGTCAAGGCTCAAAATTTCTCTGTAATGCACTTCTAGCTACAAAAATTAAAAAAAAAGTATGGGGTCCCATCTCAATCTGGATGATGAAAAAATTGTATCATCTAATAGCAGATGATGTTTCATGTTTTGTCGTCCTGTGATAAATGATATTTCTGTTCTACCATCTAGTAATGGATGATAGTCCGTTCTGCCATCCCATGATGGATGACGGTTTGTTCTGTTGTTCTGTGAAGGATGGCGATTCATTCTGCTGTGTGTGAGAGGGCGTCTAATTCTTGTTGGGTATTTGCAAATACTTGTCTTCAAAAGATGTTAAGAATTTGCATCATAAAATTTTGGTGTCTAGAATATTCCATGTGGTAAGTAGGGTCCTAGGCCCAGGATCGAATCCGTCTGCCACATGGGGCGATTGTTGTTCTAGTAGGGGTCTTCCTAACCTAGCTTGCCTTAAAAAAAATAAGCTCAAAGAACTTTAGCCTATGTTTGAGAATCGATATCTAGGATGAGAGTGTATTTAGTGTGACCTTGGTCAGACTACTTAAATGGTGTATGTAGGGATATCAATGAACTGGATTTTATCTCATATATGTTAGAATTTGATTCCATTAGTTGCATTTGGTAAGCCATAACCATATTTGATTAAAATTGGATGTGAACATGGTTTTAATTTTTTTGCTACCGCATCCAACAAATATCTTTTGATGGATATCCAAATATGTTTACATGTAAAAAAGCGGACATGGAATGAGCATTTTACCATCCGAATCCAAGTCTGAACTCGAATTTGTTTAGCCAACATCCGATTAGTTAAATATGGTATTAGGTCACATCCAATCCGAATCCAAACATCCAAACTGCTTATATCTGTACTATTTAAGAGAATGACATTGAGGAGGTTGTTTATGAATGTGAGAAAGCCGATGAGATCAGCCCATTTTGTATTTATACTAAAAATTGGATTTCAATATTGACACCATTATATCCGTCCGAGTGGAAATGAGCACTTGTGGCACAAGTTGTAAAACATATGAGATGAACCATGTGCCAATTACTGGTTGTGAAGTTTCTTTTTTCGACAAAGAAAGGTGGAGTTAAGCAGACCCCTACCAGTTATACAACCAGGATTCAAACCTACATCCCAACACAAGGTGACGTGCACTAACTGCTCCTGCCACCTAAGAGGAGCCCCTGTTGGTTACTGGTTATAAAGTTGTGATTACATTTTCCTAAAGGACTATTGCAAAACTGCTGCTAAAAGTATTATTGTGCGATAACCATGGTACTCAAGAAGTAGCATCAAATATAAGCAACTCTTTGAATAATAGAAACATGGATATATATATATATATATATATATATATATATATATATATATATATATATATATATATATATCACGCACTAATTAAATTAAGGTTTCCTAGTAAATAATGATGGTTGTGTATATAATATTTGTTATGGTTGAGTCTTTGGGTATCACAAACTTCATTTACAAAACTAGCATGAATGGACCCACAACTTCTTTCGCCTCAGAGGTGCACGGCTGCAGATTATTTATTGAAGAGACATCTCCTTGATGCTTGATCAGGAATTTAGAGTGGATGGATGTAATGAGGTTGTCAAAGCAACTATCAAATCAACTTTCTTATTGCCAATCATGTCTACGGAAGAATTGGAGCAAGTGGTTCATTTCCTCTCAAATCATATCATATACCATGCTCAAGGGCAGATTGAGCATGCGTACATTGGTGCAGATTGAGCATGCGTACATTGGTGCGGTCTATTGGAATCAGATTCTATCCATAGTGACACTCCTTCTTGACAGATCCTCAGCAATAAACAACTCATAATTAACTTGCCTTGGAGTTGCTTCTATTTTCCATGCTCTCCAGCTTAGTTTTCACCTGTTCATGTGGGTTTACAAAGACAAATATTGCATGGAGCCTTTTTTTTAAATGACCATACTGTATGAAAAAATGATGCAGTTTTTGAAAAGCCTTATACTTTTTGAAATCTACCATATCTTCCAAATCACAAATAACAAACTGTAAAAGAACTGTTTTAACCTTCGCATGTGCAACACTCATGAAGTTCGTGTGATATATTACTTCGCTCGTCAGGTATCACAAACTTCCACTTAAAAGGAGGCCCACACATTTTTTTTAAGATATCAGAAAGGTCATGTAATGATATTTGTGAACATCCTGATAAATCTAAACAACAAAACTTTGCAAATACCAGACTAAATTCTTATATATATATATATATATATATATATATATATATATATATATATACAAGAAAAATGTGTATTAGTGATGAACACTATCCGTCGCTAATACATCGCAACATCCGTTGCTAACATGTTTAGCGACGGATTCACGATGGCTTAGCAATGGATCACGTCCGTTGCATAATTCTAGTCGCTAAATTGCGATAGATTTTATCTGTCGCTAATCCGTCACTAATTAGCGATGGACATGATTTGTTGCTAATCCGAGACTGATTTGGTTATGCGACAGATTATATTTTGTCGCGACAATAGCGACGGATTAGCGATGAAATATAATTCATCATAAAATATCAAAAATTTATATTAGCGACGGATATTATCCGTCACTAATCCGTCGCCAAATTTCAAAAAAAAAATAAAAAAAAAGAGCTCGGCGTGTGCCTAAAAAAAAATTCTTGCAGAATGGACTGAAGTCTGGGCCTTCCATTTTTCCCATAAGATGCTCAATCTTTGCATTCACATACCAAAAGTTAGATGCAAGGTTAAGAATGTGGAATCTGCAGAGGTCGAG
Organism: Nuphar pumila; assembly: GCF_984573655.1. NCBI lineage: Eukaryota > Viridiplantae > Streptophyta > Magnoliopsida > Nymphaeales > Nymphaeaceae > Nuphar > Nuphar pumila. The sequence continues at coordinate 2,274,944 of NC_143252.1, read as the reverse complement.
AAAATATTTAGCAGAACTGGAAAAGAAAACAAAAGATAGAACTCTTAATACTTCTTTTTTTTCAAGAGGGAAGAAGAAAAAACCTGAAGAGAAAATCACCAACGACACATTAATTTGACCGGGCCCTCCTATTCTGGAACCAATTATACACATTGGTTTCTGAAATTGGTCCATGCTGCAACAGTTCAAAGGCTATCTCTTTTATCTTTTGCTTGCTAGGTGTTCCATTTCCTTGTTTAAAGATATTCTCAAGTACTTGAAGTTGCATCTGGCTTGGTGTCTAATGTTGTCTCGTGATGATTTTATGGCCAACAGCCATCAATGGATCACAATACATATTCCCCAACCTCATTCCTGAAACACCACAAAATGAAATCAATATCAGAAAGCCACTAGTGAAATTAATATTAGCTCAAAAATCTCAATGGATATATAAATAATCATAATCCTCCCGAATATTAGAAAAAATAGAGGAAAATAGCAGAGATGTCACACAGGCAGGAACATAAAACATTTTACAAGACTGTGTGATCATGATACAGAAAAAATGCAGAACATAAAAGCCTAATATCAGTTTTCAAACTAAAGAAACCCCTGGAGCAGGAGAAAATCTTGGTAAAGATCACTAGAGACTTACCAAAAGCATACCCTTGGCTAGACAATCCAAACAAATTAAAAATAAATATTCAGTAAAAAATTAGCATTAAAGTTAACAGAAGTAGCTTCTGTAATAAAATGCTCAAGCAAGCACAAGAAACTGAAACTAGGATCTATGAATGGACTCGATCTCTGAATGTAGTGAGGTCTTTGATAGACTTTTGGAGGCGAAGTTTGCTGCAAACTATCCAAGTCCTAAACACAACTTAAGCAGATTATTTAGTAAAGACACAATCTCTTATGTAGTACTCACAACAGTCTTGTAACAAACCATCCATCTCAAGAAGCAAGGAACAATGTTCGCTAAAAAAGAGCATTTCAAATCAAAATTGAAAATCTATAACAAAGATATATGTAATAGAACTCCAGCAAATATGCTATTAGAAACAGAGGCTCGACTCTCTATCATCATTGCAATAATTTTACTTCATAAATGCAATGCAAGCAAAATCATTTGCAATCTCAACTACTAGATCTATCATCATTAATTTCACTACGAAACATCCAGGAAAGCAAAAAATATTGCACGAATCAACAATGTATGAACTATCCAAGACCTTGCACCACACAAAATGCTCCAAAGGCGCAATTACAAGCATCAATTCTTCACATCCTCCACTCATTGACTCAAAGAACCCAGCTCAAAGATCTTTTTTAAGCAGAAACAACTACAAACAAGGGAAAATACTATCATCCGAGCGGGGAAACACAAAACAACTCAGATCAAACAAATGTGATCAAGAAACCAAAATGATGAGAAAAAAAGATCGAAAAACCAAGGGAAAACAAGGGAGCCGACAGAATCACGAGGGCAGAGATGTATACCCCCTCCACCGACCCCCGATGGAATGGGAGGGCCCTGACAGGGGCATTCGGGCCTCTGTCGACCCTCAGGCAACTATCAAAAGAAAGGGGGAGCATTCGACAGAGGCCACCCACCCCCCTGTCGAACTCCGACAACCCCAGGGAAAGGGGAGGCTCCGATAGAAGACACTGGTCCTCCGACGATCCTGAAAGAAAGGGGGAAAAGGCAAGAGGGGGTCACAGGGTTTACCTGGGAGACGCCGGGAAAGACAACGGCGACAGAGCTGGCACGGAGGACCGGCTTGTAGGAGCTCACAGATGGGGAACAAAGGAAACAACGATTGTGAGGCGCGCTGGGGACAACAACGATGACACCGAAAAGGGGGGAGCACGAAGACCATGACCAAGAGGTCGTCAGTGTGTTGACGATAGAGGTGGTGGCTCTGCTCGTAGGGTTTGCCGAACGAGAGCAGAGGGGAGTACTCGGGGTCACCGACAACTTTGGTCGGCAGCGCCTGCTAAGAAGGGAGATGGTGGTCGCTGGTAGCACGTCGTCAGTGGCTAACGAAAAAGGAGACGACGATGCTAGGGTTTACTGGTCGGAGCTGAACACGGCGGACTAGGGTTTGGTTTTAGGGAAAATCAGAGAGGAAGGAGAGAGAATGTTGTGGCTTAGAGGGGCTTATATCGAAAAATAGTGATGGATTCATGATGGACTTATTCCGTCGCTAAGTAACGACTTTCGTTGCGGCAGATGCCTTTTGTTGCTAATCCATCGCTAAGTTATGACGGAGTCTGAGACAATTTTTTTGTCATCACTAATCCATTGCTATTTACTGATGGACACATTCTGTTGCTAATCTGTCACTATTTATCGATGAATTAGTGACGAACAAATGTCATAGCTAATTAGCGATGAATAGTTTTCTCTAGCTAATCTGTCATAAATTAGCAACAGATTAGCACAAATTTCTGTTGCTAATTACAGTTTTTCTTGTAGTGTATATCCTCCAAAAACATGTGAATTTTCTCTTAAGAGATCCACAAATACGTAGCAAATTGCACAAATTTTTTGGCATGTGAATGTCCCTACTAATACTAATTATGATGCTTAGATATTTAAAACGATGCTTAAATAGTAAAAAAATGATGGTTCACATTTTAGGGTTTGTTTTTACCTTTATAAAATGATGGTGTAGAAGATTTTGGAACAAGGGGATGATGTCATAACTGAGGTGGAGAAGATTTTAGAAAAGATAAGAGGTGGATATGCTGAGGTGGTGAATAATGTTGATGGTCCCCAACAAAAGAAAAATGTCCCAATTATGAGAGTGCATAGAGGAAACTGTTTCACCTTAATCATTTGTTCAAGAGAAGAGATGGTTTGTAGACAAAATAATAATTCGTCTGGCACTAAGAAGCCAAAAATCAAACCTCCAATGTAAAGCTATGTTTGATTAGAAATTTACCCTTGGAGGAACAAGTACACGCTTCAAGTCAGATTATAGAATTCATAGGCTCAAGAGTCGAAACAGAAAGCGGTTTTGTCATAATCATTTGCTCGAGAGAAGAGAGGGTTTGCGGAAAAAAACAGTAATTCGACTGACATTAAAAAGACAAAGATTGAACCCTCTAATGTTGAGTTATATATTGTGAATATTTGTAATATGTTCATTTTAAGAATGAATGAAATGAATATATATATATATATATATATATATATAATCAAGTTCATTTTTGAATGACTGAATGAATATATATGTATGAGCAAGTTTATTTTTTAATGAATGAAACGAATATATGTACGCAAAGTTTCAAGAGTTTATATATTTGGTTGTGCTAACTTCGCATTATGTATGTGAAGTTTCGACCATGAAGGAAATCACAGATATTGTTATGCAGACTTTGAACTATATATGCAAACTTAGTATAATACTTGCAAATCTTCTATGATTTTGATTACTGAATGTATACATATTTGGTTAGTTTTAGCGTATATTTTTATGCGAACTTCGTGAGGTACATGTAGATTAAGTAGCATATTTACGAGGTTACGAGGTTTAGTTTAACATGAAGTTCACACATTTTTATGTGAAATTCATATTATATATGCAAACTTAGTCATGTATTTGCAAGTTTTTGAGATTTGGGTTTAACATGATGTTCACAAATATGATTATGCAAACTTCATGATGTCCGCCAAAAAAATGTACAAACCTCCTTTTTAGTGGGAGTTTGTAGTACCCGATGTGCATAGTGTTTTATCGTGTAAACTTCATGAGCTTTGCACATGTAAAGGTTAAAAAGGTCCTAACAAAGTTGGCCATTTGATATTTTGGACATCAGGCGAATTTCAAAAATTATAAGACATTTCAAAAACATAACATTTTTGCCATACAGTACGGTTATTTCTGTTTTTTTCTACTCTTCACCTTCAAATTGGTGCCTCACATGTCATAAACCATCCTGAACACTTTAAAAAAAAATCTTGTTGCACATGTTTTTTGCTTAATCTTAACCTATAGATGTGTTCATCGTTACTTATTATTCACTAGAAACTATGCTTTGAATTAAATCGATTTGATGAACAACTGTGGTTTATAGTTCACTAAGTTTGGTGCAATATTAGATGCAATTTTTTATTACTTTAAATGTGCATCTAAACACAAATATTGCCTAATCTAATACATGTTTTCTATTAAGTTATATAAAATATGCTTATAAGCTTAGATTACACAAACACCCATATCCTTATTCATTTAAGGCCATTTAAGACAATTTAAGAACAACTCATTATATATAGTTAATATTTAGTGCCAATGACGGCGTGAAACTTTTTTTGAGGGGAAAGGTAAAATAATTTATTAATATTTAAGCTGAGTTACAATTCAGAATTTATGGCGATGAGATATCTCCCCCTATATAAGATTCAAACTCAAAAGCATGGAACCGTTGAGCATAAAATTATAGGCTCAAGTTTTACTAACTCAATCTAACCACATAGGTATGTTCAGTGTCGATCATGTTATTATCATATAAAAATATGGCTTTTCGAGTCATGAAAATTTAATGCAATGTGTGATGTTGATTTTTAAAGCTCTTAAAAACTATGCTTACATGTCAAAATCATACAATTCAAAGCTTACTTTCTACTAAACAAACCTTCTACATCACATCCATAAGGTCCGATCTACAAAAACATCTAAAAAAAGAGATTTAAGCTCAATAGATTTGTGCCTTCAATAGCACCAAATATTAACACACACACACACACACTATATATATATATATATATATATGCTACTAATGAAGATAAGGAACTAATGAGCTAGAAAATGCAAGTTGTATTTACTCAATCTAACTGCACAGATGTGTTCAACATGGTTTTTTTTGCTAAGGATCAAGCCTTGGATCATGTTTTTCTGATATAAAAATGTAATCTTTTTAGTTATGAAATTTTGGGACATTGTGGGCCATTGATTTTTGGACCCCTTTAAAAACCTAATTACTTGTCATAATCACATGATTCAGAACAAGTTTTCTACTAAACAAACCATAGAGATCACACTCAAAACTTTTGATCTACAAAAAATTAGAAATTTTTGAAGAAATGAGTAATTTCTACTCATTAGTTCCTTACTTCATTAGTAGACAATATTTACCCATATATATATATGAAAATTAAAATCTACAAAATGGGCATGGTGCTAAATGAAACATGCTACTGGATTTTTGGTGTTTTTTCAAAATTTTGATCGTACATATGTGATCTATATGCTTATAGGAATCACTTCTTGGAGCATTTGATTATAATGCATGAATATGTTTTTATAAGATTTAAAAAATCAATGGCCTTCAATTTTTATAATATTTTGAGGTTCCAAATGCTATTTTTTTTTCCCATAAAAAATGTATGATCCAATTGTAGATTTCTAGTAAATCAATCATCCTGAACACATCCATGGGGTTAGAGTTTTGAAAACAAAATGCTGAAAATCTATTATCATACTTCATTTAGCACCGTACCCATTTTGTAGGTTTCCATTTCCCTATATATATATATATATTATGCTAAATGAAATATATACTAAATAAAACATGATAAATGGGTTGTTGACTTTTTTTCATTTTATTTTTAATTTTTGATCGTACAGATGTGATCTATGTACTTGATTTTATAAGGATCCGCACTTGAAGCGTTCAATTAATTTTGACACATGGGTGAACTTTTATAAGGTTCAAAAAAATCATCAGTCCAATATCATTTTTTCATAAAAAACACATGATCCAGTTGTGGATTCCTAGTAAATTGACCATGCCCAACACATTTATGGGGTCAGAACCGCTAAAAAAAATCAAAAAGCCAAAAAATTCATTTAGCATGTTTTATTTAGCACAGATGTATTATCTTATGTATATGATGAATATTGCTACCCTCGTTAGTTCCCAACCTTAGTTAAAACTCATAGGCGGAACTTGTTTTCATAAAATTTGAAACTATGGATATGTTCAGCATGATCAAAATAGTAAGAACCCATCCGTGGATCATATTCTTGGGACCTAAAAATATAATTTCTTGCGAGTTCAAAAATCAGTATGTTGTAAGTTATTGATTTTTTAACTCTGAAAAAAATCATCATTTACGTTAGTTAGCAAAACATAATCCAGGTACCAACGGGGGGCTCTGCTTGTCTGGCAGGAGCAGTTAGTGCACGTCACCTTGTGTTGGGACGTTGCAAGTTCGCACCCCATGGTATGGTCGTATAACCCCAGCTTTCTTTGTGGAAAAAAGAAAAAAAACATAATCCTGGAGACAGAGCCAGTTTCTACTAAAGAGGGTCAAATATCTAAAAAAATTAGAGCGGTTCACTATGAGGTTTGCAACTTAAGATGGCAGCAAACATCATTTGCATTTATATAATACACACACATATAAAAACACATACACATAAAGACAGAGGGCTAGGTACGCCCCAGTTTATCCGTGCACTAAATATGCATGTCTTGACCATATAAATGGGTTTTACATGGCCGATTTAGTGGGAATTGGCTTTGTTGGATCATCCAATTCTGATATGTAAAAATGTGTTCTTAAGCTTTGAAAAATCAACAGTCTACAATTCTCTCTCACTGATTGTTTATACTAACATTATATTGTTAAAAAAAGAACTGTTTACATTTCAAACATTAAAAGATCTTGTTTTTCGTAAACAAATACAATCCGACCAGTTCCTATGAAATTTCAATGCCAGATGCGCACCTGTGCGTAATAATAGATTTTCATCGGTGCACTTGAGGCATGCACACCTGTGGAGCTCTCTCTCTCTCTCTCTCTTAACAACGTTCACTCATCGGTGGTTTATTCTAATCCAACGGATCCTGGTTGAGCTTGGCTTTGTTGTCGGTTGTTATTTGTCTGTAGTTTTTTTTTCTTTAGCTATTTTTTGTTTTGTTCTCTATATTGTTCGGTTCATGGGTTCAACATTTTGTTGATCTTCATGAGTGATAATGTTGATCTTTTTTAGGCTCTCTCTCTCTCTTGGCTACTTGATAATCCACATACACAGTTTCATAGAGGTGTACATGTGAGGAAGTATGGTTTAATTAAGAGATGACTATGAGTGATGTGGTTATTGCCGTTTGAAGAGGAACCAGGTCCTCTAGTCATATCTACCCAATTTGAAGTAGCAGCATTTTTGTTCAGACCATACCATGTGGCATCCTATGACCGGAATCGTATGCATGGCGCTCTCTACTTTAATATGGCATCGCATGCATTTTATCATTTCAAAGGAAAAAGGAAAAACCAGCCAACATGATCCGATAAGATTAGGGATACCATAATCACAAATAGAACCACACGTCAAGTCCCATCATGATACCACTTGTTTAAATAAGAAGTGGGCATTAATTGCTGAATTTTAGTATAATTTTTTTTTTGGAGATTTTGAAGAGAAAATGCATAGTGCAAGTAAACAGATAGCTGTTTTGTGACTTGTTTTTCAAACTTACAGCTGGGACAGGGAATTATTCTCCATCAGTCATATGGAAATTTCTGTATGTCACAGAATCCAAATGGCATCAATGGGGGGAAAAAACCCACTTAGATAATCATTCTTCTAATGATACAAGCATATGGTATTAAAGAGAACTATCGGAACTCGATTGGATGATCTAGATTACAATACTCTCCAGCTGAATCTCATTGGTGCAAACTTTACTTGGCCAATTTGTTCAACATGATCCCTTTGCTAGTAAATGCATTTTTGGTTGGGTGGCTTTGACATAAAATTATGATTTTCTTAATATTGAAAATTTTTGAGGCATTGTAGACCGTTGAATTTTGTAACCTTTACACATCTACTTATACAACACGATTGGATGATCTAAAACATGTTTTTGACTAAGCAAACCATATAAATCACCTCCGTAGGGCTTGATTTACCAAAAAGCCAAAAACCACGAAAGAACAGGTGATTTCTATTAGATGGTATGGAACACACGAGGGTAGCCAATAATTTCCCATCTAAAAGCACAAATATAGTGTTAAAAAATTGTAATTTCAGCCAGCCAGTCAACCATGTTTGAGGTGGCGTCATCATTGTGCAATGGGCTTTACGTCAAAAAGATAAAAAAGAATTTCAAGCATCTACATATCGTGGATGCGATAGGGCACCACTCTTGTTACACCAGACCATTTAGATTGAGCTAAATCATTTAATATTTTGAAATGGATTCACTACGAGAATACATTCAAAGAGTAAGTCTTAGTGATTGAAAAGGTGGAACTTGATGCTCTACCCTGAATTATGCATATGGATTTATATCCGTGTCTCAATTTCCAAGGCCATGGAAATACCTTCAGACCCACAAGTGCCTGACGCCTTTCAGGAAAAGGATAAGTGATAAAATGGTTTAGCATAAAATTTCGTTTTTACCCCCTTACTGAAATGCTAGGTCAAGGGCTTCTTATGATACCACCAGCGGATCAGGGCTCGATCATAGCCGACCAGTATCTGGCTCATTTGGCAAGGAACATGATCCATGCATCCCTATTTTTGTGCCCTAATGTCGTTCTCGGTGTGAGCCCCCCACCACCACCACCACACACACCCACAACCAACGGGGACTCCATTTGTCTGGTAGGAACAGCTACTGCACGTCACCTTTTTTTGGGACGTTGCAGGTTCAAAACCCAATGGTATAGTTGTGTAACTGGTAGGGATCTGCCTAACCCCAGCTTGCCCTTTTAAATAAAAAATCTGCCCCTAGATGTGATGTACATTCATAGTTTAGCAAACATTAACATTTTAATTGCCTGCTGTGTGTAGGATTTTTGGGTGATCAAAAAAATCTAGGGTCATATAGACATCAAAATTTTATGATTGAAAAGTCACATTTTTTGGTTAAAAATATACTAGCCAAAGGTTGTCAGCCATGCTCAAATCATCTACCCTGCCAGATTTGATTAAAACACTCAGATGAGGTATGACATTAGGAAATGAAGACAGGGATGAGTAAATCGAAAAAATATCAGGTGCAATGTGCTTAGTGTGCCGCTGCACCTGATCACCCTCCATCTTGGGGATAAGGTCTGTCAGTTGTGGGGCCAAAAAATGATGGAGGACGATCAGGTGCAGCGGCATGCTGAAAGTGTGCAATCACATTGCACCCGATCCTAAGGTGCAATCACATTGCACAAATGCAGGGTGCTGCTGTCTCTGAGCACCCTCCATCTTTTTTTTTTCTTATAGCCTGTCAGAGTGGGGCTCAACAGCAGATGGATGGTGATCAAGTGCAGCTGCACATTGCATTTGTGCAATGTGATTGCACCCAATCCTGCCTCTAGACTATATATAGTGCGGAACTAATGTGATACAAAACCTACTTTAATAGGGTTTTTTAAGGATAAAAACCCTCATCATTCTACCAAAATTACATCTTCCAATTTGCCAAAGGAAAAATCAAGCTTCTTTTAATATTGATATATGAATTGAATAGCCGTACCTCGCCACTAGGAAAAACAATATATATATATATATATATATAGAGAGAGAGAGAGAGAGAGAGAGAGAGAGAGAGAGAGAGGTAAAAAGCTTCAAGTCAAAATTAACTTCCATTTGCTAGACAACAACCAGTGGTGAATCATTGGTAGCAGACACTTGGTTTTGTACTCCACTTAATACAGAACTCTTGCTCTTACTGAGCCACTTCTTGACATAACTAACAAAATCAAAAAAGTGAAGGACAAGGTACACCCCTATGCCCGCAATTAGCCCATTTGTTATAGAATATGATAGGGGCATGAGCAACATGGTGATAAAAGCCGGCACCCCCTCTTTCACATCCCCCCATTCTATCTCTTTAACCACCTTCATCATCAGTGCCCCAACCAAGATCAGTGAAGGGCCAATTGCCCATGGAGGAATTGACGCCAAAAGGGGTGTGAAAAACAAAGAAAGAATGAAGTAAAACGCCACAGTTATAGCAGTCAAACCAGTTCTCCCACCTTCCCTGATACCAGCAGATGACTCAATGAAGGTAGCCACTGGTGAGGTGCCCAAGGCTGAACCAACCATGATCGAGCCAGCATCTACCATGAAAGCCATATACTGACCTTCAAATTCCCCTTTTTCATCAATGAATCCCCCAAATTCTGCCATAGAATACAGAGTTGCAGTAGTAGCAAGCACATCTATGTACAATAAGGTGATAAGGGATACCCATACTTGTCCATCAGAGAATCCATTGAACCTTATGGCACCAGCAGTAGACTGAATGTTGTGAAAGTCCACCACCTTCTTAAAATAGCTGTAAGATGCATCCCCCTGTGGGGTGTTTGGGAAAAAGGTCACTTGCGTATTCCTAATCCAAGACACCAAGGTGACAACCACTATCCCAAATATCATACTTCCCTTCACATTTTTCATCAAGCAGTAAGATGTTAATACAAATCCAGCAGCACCTAACCAGAATGTGGGGCTCTCCATAGTATGACCGGTACACTGTGAAAACCCTCCGACCTCTGACATATACTTACTTGGACAAGCAGCGAGGGTGAGAAGAGTTGAAGGGCTGGGACCTACAAGACCCACACCTTGACCAGATTGAAGGCCAATGAATGCAAGGAAAAGGCCTATACCCCCTGCACAAGCAAGCCTTACTGGCCTAGGGGTGATCCTAGCAAGCCATGACCTGAGTCCTAAGGCTGAGATTACCAAGAATACAGCACCCTCTAAGAAAACTATTGCAAGAGCGGTTTGGTACGAGATTGAACCAGCACCATGGAAACCAACCAAGTTATAAGTAAAATAGGCATTGACCCCCATGCCAGGAGCTAGTGCTAATGGCAAATTGGCAAGTATGCCCATAGCTAGGCTACCAATAGCAGATGAAAGAGCAGTGGCCACAATTAAGTCTTTTTTTGTCTTTTCTAAGCAATTTTGATAGCCAGGGTTGGGTGCAGGTGAGCTTGACTTGCACTCTGGACCAGGGTGTACTAACCATAGCTCAATGGGTTTGGTGGTGTTCCCCTTATGGTGGTAATGGTACAAGCCATGACACAGGGTCTCTGGTATTGTGGGGACGTTGCAGACCATGGAGCAGTCATGGATGGTGCAGGTGCCACCTGAATCTGTGAGGACGGTGGCATTGACGGCCAAGATGTAGGCCATGGTGATGAAGGTTGCCGTGCCAGCGCGCAGTTCCTTGGTGAAGCATGTATTTCTCTCCTCGATCTTGAAGCGCTTGCCCATCCTACTCTTGGCAACTCCATCGTTCACCCTCTTCTCCGTGTTGCTCCATGACTTTACAATCTGGGTCCAAATCTTCACCATCTCTCTCTCTCTCTCTCTCACAGAGGGTTGATTGGAAAGCTTCCTACAAGAGAACGGCTTACTCTTACAAATCTCTCTCTCTCTCTCTCAATGAATCTAGTCGCCTGTGGGAAACGTATTAAGGATATATATATATATATATATATTAGTGGGAGCTCAGACCCTCAGTAGTCAAGTTGCGTGTTTTTCGATGTGCATATATCATTTATATATTATGTTCATGATGCTTTTTTCTGCCGCAACTCTAGCTTTGATCATGTGGGAATCAATCTTTTGAGGGGTCTCTTCTACTGGGGAATTGTGTGGTATATTCCTAATGTCTTTAACAATGGTCAACTTGCATTTTTCTAATTATAATTTCCAAGGCTTTGCAACTCTTAATAAGTTTTTAATTCCAGTTGGCTAATTCTTTTCTTTTCTTAATTAGTCAGTTAATTTTTCATATTCTAGGAAGACAAAATTTCTTTTAGCTTTTGAGATTTTCAAGAATGGTACATGGAGTCATGAAGGGCTCAATGAAACCTTGTAGGCCCTGGTGTGATATATGTTGAGGGTTCAGTACAAACGGGCCACGTTCAAGAATTCCAAGATTTATTCTATATATTTTTATGTAAGTTTTGACATGCTGTGTGTAGACTCTAGTACCTATAATCCTTACATTGTTTTACAAACCTATAATGCTGAATTTAATCAGACAACATTGTGGCCCATCAAGAATCCAGTCTCCTATGAATGGTCTATAATCTTGGTTATCTTAAACGTAGCACATAGTTCAGATCTCAGATTGGATCCAAATATTATCTGACCAAGTCAGAATTATGTAGTTTCCTCATCCCACCCACTTGATGAATTAGACTTGCTACCCAAGTCAAACCAGGCCTGAGTCAAGATATTCCAGCCCTAAGTTCAGTTACAAGTATCTTTTAAGGACTTTGGTTTTTTGAAGGAATCAAAGTTCAGTTACAAGCTAGAAAACAAACAAAAAAAAGGAAATCATTTTTTTAAGGGGTCGTACTGATAGATTTGCTAAATTTGTATAGCCAGGTTGGAAGCTTAACGGCTTATTGTTTTTTTTGTTTTTGATCTTAATAGGAGAGTAGTGACAATAATGCATTGATTCATTCCTAATTTACAGGAGACATAAAGGGTGTGTGTGATTTCGTGCACGATATATCGGGTTTGTTCCAACCAACCTAGTTTGTTCCACCTGACCTAGTTTTTCGTGTTGGGGAAAGAATATCCAATCCAAGGCTTCAGCCGATCCAGATCCAAATCTAAATCTAAATCTAATACTTTTTACAATAAAAAAAGAATTTAAGTATCAAGCACTATATTTGAAAATGACATCATTGTCGATCAAATATGTATATTTTAGATCCAAGTGGACTTTGAAGGATTGATTATATCGTATGGTGAAGTCTAAGTCCAACTGGGGGGCTCTGCTTGTGTGGCACGAGCAGTCACCTTGTGTTGGGTCGTTGCAAGTTCGAATCCTATGGTATAGTTGTATAACTGGTAGGGGTCTGCCTAACCCCAGTTTTCTCTGTAAAAAAAAAAAAAGATGTATTTATTTATTTTTTTAAAGAAGAAATCAAAGATTTAGTTGAAACTGGAGGTGAGAATGGGAAAGCCTGGCCGGCAATTTGGACGGGCGGACTGGGCTGTAAAATGGCTTAACCTGGTCAAGCCCGTCCCCGTCAATTTGACCAGTTGGCTTAGGGTCCAAAACGAGCCCGTGGCCTGCCTGTTATGCTCATTCGGAAGTAACTTGTACATTTGCGGGTTTTGGTAATTTTTTTAGAAATCTAACCGTCTAGCTTGTTTAGGTGTGTTATACATGTGCAATTCCGTAGAAATTGGCTAACCAATGGTTCAGTTATGACACGTAAGCAATCTATTTAGGGCTTGAAAATCAGTTAGAATTTTATTAAAAAACACAATCCAAATATTGATTTTTGGTAGGGATGGCAGTGGACTGGGAAGGACACCCCTGCCCCCCTTGTTAAAATTCTGCCCTACATCCCTGCCTTCGTCACCCCCACCCCATGTTAAAATTCTGCCCTACATCCCTGCCTTCGTCCCCCATCCATGCCTCATGTCCTCTATCCCGGGTCCAAACGGGATCGAGGACAGAACGGGGCAAGGTGGGGGAAGGCATAAGTTCATCCCCACCTCCATCCCCGCATGTGTTTTGATTTTAACCTCTGGTCCAAATGCATCTGTATGATCAGATTTATGAAAAAAAGCGTGAACATATAGCTTTGGTTATATATACAGGTAAATGCAAACCTTGCATGATGATAAGTGAAACATAATAATGGATTCTTAGCATTTTTTTTTCTAAATTCTAACCCAACAGATGTATTCAACCTAATTGATTTACTAGAAATCAACACTTGGATCATGCATTTTGGATGAAAATTTGGTGAAGCCTTATAAAAACCTATCCATGCATATGAATCAAACACTTCAAGCGATTCTTATAAAAACAAGCATCTGTCAGAATTTAAAAAAAACACTGAAAATCCAATAGCATCTTTCATCTAGCATTGTGCCCATTATGTTAGTTTTTATTTCTTATATATATATATATATATATATATATATATATATATATATATATATATATATATATATATATATATATATATATATATATAATGGTTCAGATCTAGCATAAAACATCTAAAATGAGATATTTTAGAAGATCCTAATATAACCTAACAAAAAGGTCCTAGCAAAATTGGAACCTTTAGCGGCGCTTCAAAAGCACCACTAAAAGGCTCAAGCCCGTGCCCTGTTTTAAAAAAAATTACCAGCGCTTCAAAAGCACAGTTAAGAGAGGGTGGTGTATGTTCCCCCCGGATGATTCACTGAATCCCACGTCTGTGTTCGGGGCTTTGAATGAGCACCACATATACAAACACATGGGGCTCGTATTCCCGTGTATGTTGACATCACTAAGCATTGGAATCTGGTGTGGTTGCAAAGACTTCAGTACCCTTTCTTGCTATTCTTCTCATAAAGTGATGGTTTGAAAAAATGACAAAAATGCCCTTCATTCAAAAAAGAAAAAACAAACAGTTCAAAAAAAGGACAAACATGTCCTCCATCCAGAAAGTCGAGGATGATGTTGACTCTTCAAAGTCTTCTTCTTCTTTCTCCGTAAAACATTGTAAAACCCTCTCTCTCTTTAGAGAAGAAATCAAGGGAGGCAAAGAGTTCTCCCTGGAGAAGGCCATGAACATCAACCCTCTCACTCTCTCTCTCTTCTCTCTCTACTTCTGTGCACATCCAACAGACGATCCTATATTGCTCCATCAAACACTTTTAAGCTTACCGCCAGACTTCCAACATTGAATATGGCTTTTTGAATTGTTTTTTTATAAATCTGACACTGCAGGTGTGTTGGGCATGATCAATTTGCTAGAAAATTGCATTTGAATCATGCTTTTTTGCTAGAAAGATGATTTCTAAGCATTAAATATATTTGAAAATTGTAGACCATTGATTTTTAAATCTTATGAAAACTTAATTGTGCATCGAAATTGAATAATCCAAGAGTCGATTCCTATAAAATCAAGAATGTAGATCACATTTGTATTGTAGGATTTTAGAAAAATACTTCCAAAGTTTGGTAGGCTGACGATAGGCTCAATAAGTGTTAGGCAGCTGCCACCTAATAATATATACATAAGTGATGAGGGTGCTAGAGAGCCTAAAAATACATATATTATAACATTTTAAAAATAACAAAAGAGAGTAGTTTGGGTTGAGTAATTTACTAAATTGTTCTTCTTTTCGTATAAGAGTACCCATGTCACCCGACATGCAAAATGACAATGTGAGTGCTGTGATTTTATTGTTATTTACTTAAATTGGTTGTGGTATAAATATATTCTAATAGCAAGAAATTGTAACAATTACTTACACAAGTACATGAGAGAGAGAGAACATTCAACATTCAACATTTCCAAAATACATACAACAAAATATTGGGACAGCCACAATCTAAATGGTGATTTTGCATAGTTCAGAGTACAAGTTGATCAAACCTCCGTCTCTACTGTATAATTGAAGAGCCAGATACACATCGGACATAACCCATTGGCGAAGCTTTCCAAAATCGAATTTGATGCCCCTGAAGAAGATGTCGTTTCTTTTAGTCCAAATCACCCACCATGCTGAAAACAACCATACCCTCCACAATAATCTCTCTTTTTTTTGTGTCGTAAAATCATGGGATCAAGCAAGATGTCTCGAATAACGAAACTCAGACGGATTTGAACAGACGGTGCAACCCAAGTTTGAAAAAATAGGTTTAGAACGACCGAGCAAAATCAAAATAGGTAAGTCGTGTCCTCTTCTCCCTTCTCTCAAAGAACACACATGCTGAGAAATTGTAGCCCCCGTTTCCTGACTTTAGTCTGGGTGTGAAAACGATCCAGAGCCACTAGCCACGCCAAAGCTCTGACCCTTGGAGTGGGCCCCTTACCCCACATACAATCACTGAGAAACCAGTCTATCCCGAAAGGCAACAAGGAATGGTAAACTTGCTTAATGGAGAACTTATCTCTGCTCGCAATGACCCAGTGAAGCCACGGGCGGCCATGGACAGGCCTAAGATCCCTTCCACTAAAGGAGCGAAGTGTCTTCCACCACTCCAGCCAGAGGGACGAATGAAACACTAAACTGAGCGTCAAAAAAATGGAGTCTGGTAGACTACTGTATTTTTACCTAATAAACGTAGCCCAAGGAGATGGAGATATGGAAGCTACCCAGGCCCACTTCAAGACTAAAATGATACTCCTCTTTCTCAGAGCCGGAATCTCCAAGCCGCCTCGTTGCCTCGGGAGAACGATCTATTGCCAAGAAACAAGCAGGGTCTTTTTGTGAGACGCAGTCCCAGACCAACAGAAGTGCGAGAGCAAACGGTTAATCGTTAATTCTACTGTCGTCTGTATAATGGACACACTCATACGAAAATCTGGTAATCGGGTCAAAACATAACGGATTAGCGTCAATCGACCCTTAAAAGATAAATAGCATGCCTTCTAAGACTACAATCTCCCTTGCACCCGCTCTATAGTACACATCCAAGACGAAATTTCTGATGGCGGCAGTGAGTGCAATGATAGACCCAAAAAATTGACTGGAAGGTCAGGTATCGAGCAGTTGAAGATCCTCGCAGAAGCCGATTGGAGAAGAGGGTCAGCATTGAGTAAGACCAGAGCGCACTTACTCTCGTTCAAGCGAAGGTCTGAAATTGCAGCGAAAACTTTAATAATGAAGCACAACCTAGACATTTGATTAACATTTGCATGACCAAATATTATAGCATCGTCTGCATATTGAATGGTGTGACCAACAAAACCAGGAATGCCTAAGGAATCCAAGAAGCCTGTTTTTTCTGACATTTTCATGAGAATAGGTAAACTATCTACCACGATATTAAAAAGGATAGGGGCTAGTGGACAACCATGTCGCACACCTCTAGCCAACTTGATTTCTTTTCATCTCAGTCCGTTGATGCAAACCGATGACACGAATTTTGTGACTAGTTCCTTAACCCATGCTATAAATCGGCTGCCCAACCACATATTTGTTAGAGATTCAATCAGAAAATCCCATGCCAGACTATCATAAGCCTTGTGAAAATCCAATTTTAGCAAGAAGTGCGGTGCTCCAGTTGACTGTAAAGAGTGAATAAGCTCAGTTGCACAAATAAAAGAACCTTGCAAACTTCAACCTGAAATAAAAGCCCCCTGGCTTGGAGAGACAAGTTGATCAATGACAGCGCGCAACCGATTAGCCAACACCTTAGATAAAATGTGATACAGATCCCACATCACCGAAATCGGCCTCAAGTTGGATATGTCTGACTCCCCTTGCCTCTTAGGAATCAAAGAGATGACTGTCAAATGGTATGGTTTAGGTAGCCTTGCATTACGATAGAAATCATCGAACAAGTGGAGCATGTCAGTTTTAACAATTGACTAAAAGGCTTTGAAGAAGTCGATGTGGAAACCATGAAGGCCTGGGGCCTTCCATCCCGAGAGGCTTGGGGCCTTCCATCCCGAGAGGCCGCTAATAGTATTAGAAATCTCAACTTCGGTGAATCGAGCCTGCAGAGGAACAAATTGGTTTGCCGCCAACCGCTTATAACTCATACCACCGATGACCTCCCAAAGCCCAAGTCGACCGAATACAACCTGAAGAAATAAGAAGTAATAGTTGGCAGGCAATTTTGCTGACCAAACGGCCATCCATCGTTTTCGACAGAAAGAAATTGGTTCTTATTGTACTTATTTGATGCATTCATATGAAAAAATCATGTATTATCATCATCATTAGCCAACCACACAACTCTTGCCCTCAACTTCTATCTAAGCTCATTTTGTGTTCATTCTGCGACGAGAGTAGAGAGGATGACAATACACTCCTGCATCTGAAATACTTAATCCTCCAGCACACCATCAAGATCGACCTAACGTTGGGCCAGAGAGGAGAGCTTAGCTTCCCACTGATCGATGAACCTAAACGTATTCAGGTTATTAAAGTTGAGTCATTCCTTAATATGTTGCTGAAGACGAAGAAGCTTGCATAGATTCGAAAGGCCGCCCAAGTTCTCGTAGCAGGTTGAGCCCATGATTGTCCAACCAGCTGATGAAAGTCTGGCACACGAAGCCACCACTCCTCAAAGAAGAACCTACGACATGCTTTGAAGCCTGTGCCCCAAGAAACAATCAATTGTCCGTGACAGTAGGAATGCAGTGATATCCAGGATTGCGTGAAATAGTTCTGGGGAGAGAAATACACGATCAAGTATCCGCAAGCAAGGGCGAGACCTCATATTTGACCACGAGAATTGCTTTTCCCCAATAGGCACCAACTAAAGTTGGTTTCGTCGAACAAACTCCTGAAACCCCCTAATGAAGGGGTTGAGAAAAACTGATAGACTAGAATCCTGCATGGACATCAGACAATTGAAATATCCTCTTAAACACTGAAGAGCTCCAAATGTATCCAAAACTCGATTCATGTCAGCCCAGAGAGTTGATCGTGAGGCAAACACGACAGGACCATACACAAAGGTGAAGACGGCATCTTGTAGCTACGACAACAAGTTTGTAGAAAGAGAGATGAAATAATAACCAATATTCACTATCGTTCCCTTAAAAGAAGCTTTCCAAAGAACCAGGATGCCCCCAGCAAACCCAACAGTCAGTTTAAAAGCATATGCCACACCTCTTCATAAGTAAGACACTACTATAACGAAATATCCTCTATTTTGGTTTCATAAATTGCAACAACGTTCAGACTTTCATATCTAATCCAATTAGCTAAAAACAAGTGCTTACAAGGGCAATTCATGCCCCTAATATTCTAAATACACATCTTCATGATAAATAATCAGGCAGCACCCTAGGACGTCTTTGCCTGGCTGAGCGTCGAATTGAGCTGGAGTCATCTTCTTGAAGCTGGGCTTGCGAACAAGTCAATGATTTTGCTATATGAAGACTATTTGCGACCTTGACCGTCGATCGTGCCTGAGAAACAATTTGTTGTTGGATCAAAGAAAGTTGCCCAAGTGAAATCTGCACTCCTAGTGCCTGCGTAGCCTCGACGAAGGACATACCCCATATGTCAAACATGTCATCGAACTCCTGCGACCCCCCCCCCCCCCCCCCGAACCTAACAAATCTGGGCAAGGTTGTGGATACACGGGTTGCAAGCAAGAGACCCCCGAGGCCCCCTGAATAAAATGCTCTGAGAACCTCCACGGGACATCCCCCATCTTGACCAGACAGGTCGTCTGCCGAACACAGAAAGTGGGTTTGATGCGGCATGGAAGGTGAAAACGAGACCATGCAGGTGAAACCAAAAAAACATGTCGGGGCAGACCCCATGTACACCAGGATGCCTTCGCACGGTAGGAATATAGTTAGAATACAAAGGGTTGAATCGACCAAACAAAAGATCACACGATCATCAAAAAATGAACGGGCCCAGGATCCAACATGGGCGATAAATGCAACACAACTCCCAGAAGCAAGATTGTGTTGGCGGCTTAAGAGTCGAAGAGACAAACTGGATGAACGTACAAAGCTCGATGATTTTTCAATGCAAGTGGACCCACACTCCATCTCGAGAAGAGTCGTACTCATTAACTCGACAGAGCGAATGTGACAACTTGATGGCTGAGAAGGACGCTTCTCGATGTTTGCTTCAAGATGAGAGTGATAGAACTCTGATGAACGACTGACCTCACGGGACGAACAGACAACACCAAATATCTTCAACGAGACCCGGGCGAAATTTAAAAGTTAATTAAATAGTTACTCAAATAGGACATGAGAGAGAGAGAGAGAAAGAGATTGAAAAAAGCTATTTACATGGGATTGTATGATAGAAAGAAATTAAAAAAGTTACTCAAATAGGAATTTTAAGAAGGTAGGCGTTGCACCCATTGAAAATAAGATGAGAGAGAATCGTTTACGGTGGTTTGGACATATTCGACGTAGGCCTAATGATGCTCCAGTTAGAAGGATGTAGAAATTGAAAAATATTAGTTAAAAGAGGTCGGGGTAGGCCTTGGAAGACATGGATGGAGGTGATAAGAAAGGATATGAATGCTTTGAACCTCACCGAGGACATGGCATTGGATAGAAATGAATGGAGGAGAAGGATTCATGTGGAAGACCCATAATGATTTTCTTTGTTGGTTCATATCGCCGAGGATAAAATGAGAGAGATATTACTAGATTAAGCTTTATTAACATGTTTGATCTTATTGTGCATGCCTCTTTTTACTCATTATATATATATATATATATATATATATATATATATATATATATATAGAGAGAGAGAGAGAGAGAGAGAGAGACGCCTTGCCCGTTACCGACCCCTACTTTTGGGTTAGACTTTTTTTTATATAGGAAAGGAAAACCCATCCCAAAGGAGTATAAACTGGGGTGCACCCCTTTGACCTCAGGGAGCCACAGGAGAATAATGCCTGCGAGAATCGAACTCCCGACTGCCACCGCCAGGCCCGTTCCAACTACGCTACCCCTCCCGTCTCATTTGGGTTAGACTTAGAAGCCTACAAAATGCTAGGTTAGAAATTGGCCCAAGGTCTGGGCATTTGCTTTTCCCAGTCATTTAGTAAGTGGGGGGACGTCGGTTTGGGCCGTACGCTTGGCTGCGCCCTCACTGCAAATCTTGGCTCCACCACTGGGCATGATGACAAGATCTCAAAGAGACAAAGCCCTCCTCTACCTTTTGTTGTTTCCAATACTCCCAAGAAAGACTCTGTAAAAAACGTACCAGTTTGACTAAGGAAGCTTTCTTTTTGTGCCACGTGAAACTTGACCAAGACCTAACCAAGCCTGTTTGCACATGCGGGCACAAGTTTAGAACTTAGTCATGACATAGTTTATGAACTCCCTATCACTTCTTCTTCTAGGATAATAATAACAACTACAATCTTATTACAATAAAAATTATAATTGTGTTTACATTTCATAATAATACTAAAATTAGTTGCTGCTTTTAAGAAAACAGGGAATAAGGAAAAGATAAGTTCAAAGTAATGGGTTGGTGGGTATTAGATTAATGCAAAGATGTGCACTTCTTTTAATAATCCAATTTGCCTGAATTCCGATTGGACTCTGCTTCACATCACAATCATATCTCCCATGCCTATCTTTCTCAGCCTTAGAGAAACCTTTGGCTTTGGTGGTGCTAGCTTTTCTCATGCTATCATTACCTTGGCCATTAAAATAAGATGGGATGCATTTACTAACAGGCTATGGCGGTGGATTGTAAATGTCACCAAGTTAGTAGGATGTCACGAGTTCGAAATGCACTAAAGGCACTTTTAGCAGCTAGGTAGATTGAAGCTAAGTGTACTCCTGAGTCAGTAGGGAGGACCTCAAGGGCAATGTTGTCAGTATCTGCGCGTATCGGCCGATACATACAGAAAATCGACATGCTTCACCAAGGTTGTTAAATGCGATGAGGCGAAGCGAGGCGTTGAGCCTGTTATGAAGCGAGGCGTTGAAGCGTAAGCTTCATGATCAAAATAAAAATTCTATATGAACAAATAGTTGCACACCTCCATTGATGAACGTAAGCATAAACATCATCTCTGGGCGATAAAAACAAATAAAATCAGTCTGAATCGGCCGATTTAGATCGAATCGGCCCTCGCCGATTTGAAACAGAACCAGATCCGATCCGAACCGGGTCTGATCCAAACTGGGTCCGATCCGAACCTTCACACGGTAAATCAATCTTCCTCCTCCCCTTTATATTAGATCTTTTGGGTTGAGATCAATCGAGTCCGATCCGAACCTTCACACGGTAAACAAACCCTAAACCCCCGTTTCTTTTTTTTGTTTACTGTTCGCAACTCACCTTCTTCCTCCCATTTTCTCCTTCTTCCCCTTCCCTTCTCCTTTTCTTTTTCCCATTCGTGCACCGACCGGAGGCCAGCCAGCCTTGACCTACGACGCCACTGCCACATCGTTGGCAATCTCTCTTATCATTCTTCTCTCCCTTCACTTATTTCTTCTTCCTTCCCCTGTTCGAGCGCCGACCGGAGGCCGACTGCCATTGTCTTCCTTCAGCGCCAATCGCTGGAGGCCTACGGCGAGATGCTATCACCTGTAGACCCAGCCGAGCCCCATCTTTCACCGTAATCCTTGTCGTATTCTGGATTTTTGTCAAGGCATCTTAAGAGGTAAACTCCTCACCGTTTCGATTAAGTTTGGCCCGTTGGCTGGCTTCCTACCTTGCTTCCTCGGTCGCTTCTCGAGATCCACCCGACAACTTTCTGCCTCCCGCACCGATGCCTCGAGGTCGGAGTGGTCCGAGTCTCTCCCCGACATCACCCTGGATGGAAGGACGATCGCAGAGGAGAAAGACAACATTTCGTCTTTAACATTGTTGTTCCTTGACAGCCCAGAGGCCGGCCGCTTCTTTTTCTCATCCACTGCAGCTGCTGGCACCACCAACTTCGGCTCCAACGAGCCGCCAAAAGCGGAGGTTCCGGCCACCGCGCATCGAAGATGGAAGAGCAACATGATGCGTACACTTTTGAAGTGAAGCGCGCCTCGACGCGAGGAGTGCGCTTCACCCATGTGAAGCATGCGCTTCAAGACTCAAACGCCTCGGTACCTTAAACTTGTGCTTCGCCTCTGAGGCGTATGCTTCAGGTACTGAGGCGTACGCCTCTCACAACACTGTGCTTCACTCCTGAATCTGTTATTTTTTAATAAATGTAAAAAAGATACTTGAAATTATTTTTAAATATCATTTTAATAGCTTTAACACATGTCACGTTCTGATTGACACAATATTTTTTAATTATTTTTTGGCCAATTCACTCATCTGTATCAGCCGATTCAACTGAATAGTTGGCCAAACAATACAGGGCCCATACCGATACTGACAACTTGCTCAAGGGTTTTACCAATTACAGATCTGCCAATGTGCAGCCAGTAATAGGATTTTTCCTTGGCTTAAAAAAAACAAACTTTGGCAAGAGGTACATTGAGTAGTGCTTTCTATTTAGGACTGGCCAAGCCAGAACTGAACTCATATTTATGGCTCTATAGTTTATGAACAGGTGGAGTCTTAGCTAGATTGGCCGAGCACAAACTAAATAGTCCCGCCTAATAAAAATTGACCTTTATGGGAGCTCGATTGAGAGTGAGTAAACCAAGCGTAACATTTTCCCACCCATATGGAGGCTTTTACATAATCAAACCTTGGTGTAAACTCGGCTCCTGGTCTTAGTCAAGTCTTGGACTTCAGACAGTGTTTTTCAGACCTTTTGTTCTTGTAGTCTCGAAACAAATAGTCACATAAGTGTGTTGGGTCATAATTTGAAAGTGGGGTCACATAAGTAGATCGACCATCCTTTCTTTTTCTTTGACTTTATAAAGTCGTGTGGGTCCTCATGGATTTGAAGACCTATAAGGACCTGTAAGAAACATGTTATAAAAGGAAAGTTCTTGTGTGAAAAAAGGTAAAAAAAAAGACATTTCTTCTACCTAAGAGAGAACTTTTGCGGATTAATAAAGGATCTCTTATAAATAGATGAAGGACGTGCACCATGGTGGATGCGATAATACAAACACCAGGAAGGAAGAGAGAGAGAGAGAGAGTTGGGTTTGGACTTGAAAATTCCTATTAGAGTTAAGGGGTTATAAAAGTGTTTAATAAGAACGGGGCCTTTCCTCCATGCTTGATATTCGAAAAAAAAGAAGAATTAAATCTTGAAAACTTTCACAGTTTCTCTTGATAGTGCAACGGATCCCATCATTTGACATATTATGGAATCCATCCTACATTCAATACCATATATATGCCCCATAGTTACTCGAAGCTTCTTGCTACATGGAAAAAACTCGCTTCTCCAGAAGCTCGCTTTGGAAGAAAAAATTTCTCGCTTTCTTGAAAGGAAGGGAAGCTTTGGGAGACCCGCTTCTAAAATATGAGAAACTCTATTCTCTCTAGCGGGAAGCCTACTTCCTCTTGGTTTCTCAAATGGATTCCCTTTTGCTTCCTTAAAGTTTGGCTCTCGCTTCTTGTCACTTTTCACTCACTTTCCTTTCACTTGCTACGTTTTTCATATTAAAAAATTCTAATTTTTTTATAGCAAGCTTCCATGTTGGTTTTATATCGTATTACATTTGTGTTCATGTCATTTTTTATTTGCTTTCCTCCCCACTCCCCACTTTATATTGCTTTCTATGTGTTTTGTTTTTCATTTTTCATGCACTTGCATAATTGCTTCATAATTCCATTCAGCTTCCTGCTTCGTACTACTTTTTAGCACTCGCTTCCGCTTCACGTATCACTTCTCACATGCATTCATTTGGTTTTCAGGTAACTATGATCTGTCCAACCAATGGTTAAGATGATACCACATTCTCATCTGGATGGGGATTAATCCTAGGCGTTTAGATGCATCAAGTAGACGGTTAGGATCAGCATAAATCCTCTGACATCATATGTCAAGGGGACAAGATAGTACCCTTTTGTACATAAGTGCTGCACCTCCCATGTGAGACATGAAATAAAGTGTTTACTCTTGTAAGAATCTCTACAAATGCTGCAGCTATATCCTTTAGTTAATAAGTTAACCAGTTTAGTCTGTGAAACAAAGTAGAGGTTTAGCATTTCCTTAGATACATTAAATTTTTTTTTTTCGACAGAGAAAGCTGGGGTTAGGCAGATCCTACCAGTTACACAATTATACCATAGGGGTTTGAACTTGCAACGTCCCAACACAAGGTGACGTGCACTAACTGCTCCTGCCACATAAGCGGCCCCCCCGTTGGTTTTAGATACATTAATTGTATAATCCTAATGCATATAAAAATGTCCGAATGTGACACGTACTCTTGATATCAATCTCATTTATGGACGTGGCCTTTTTTTTTGCCCCTGGTTTTCGGCATTTATTGATTATAACAGATACATGCACTTAAATGGTAAGTTCCATGTTCATTACGGCAACCGACTTCTTGAACCTTGCTGAAAATGACAGATTTTGCATAGTATAATTAGGTGGAATGCCTTATAGATGAACTTGACTTTCTCCCACACCTGAACATGAACGATGCATTTCTGCAACATCAACTCATAACTATGCCCTAAATTTGAACTTATGACTGTGCCCTAAAGGTGATTGTTACTACCTCACTAATGTCGTTTCCACTCAAATAGGTTAAACATCATTGCTTTATCTGAAGAAAGGGAAAAGAACTACAAAGATTGGTTTCACAGAACAAGTGTTAGTCCACATTGTTGCACTATCTCGAAGAAGGTGCCAGCTTCTTTCATTGGACACTTAAAACCAGTGGTCTAGTCTCATTTGTCGACCTGTGTTGCTTCTAAACCATATCTTTGTAATTATGGCTGTCTACCATCTTTTTCTCCTAAGATGTTCTTTGCAGTTGGATTGAAGATGACACTTAACAAGTGCTAACCATTTAGTTGAGTGGGCTCATTTTCATTGTCTCTCTTTAGAGTGACAAACATGTGCAAATGGGGTTGGGTTGGCCACACACTGTGATTTTAAATACTGACTTTTGAAAGTTTGAATACACTACGGCCTTGCAAAAGCATGGCCGTGACAAGGATGGGATTTGCCCCACTTACCCACCATTAAGGAACCTGGTTTTATCTTGCGTTGGTAGCATTATTTTCAGAAGCTATATATATATATATATATATCTTTTAGCTATTAAGAGCTTAAATGTCATACTCAACCATCCTTTATGGCAGTAATGCACATACATTCCTTTGTGCCAAAAAAAATAAAAGACTTTAGGTTTTGCTGTGAATTCGATGGGGACCAATATACACTTTAAAAAGAAACTAATGGTTTTGATTCGTGAAAGTTCCAAACCGCACCTCAAACTTACTTTGAACTTTACAAAATGTGGTCCATTTCTCCATTAATTTTTTTTTTTTACAAAAAAGGAGGTTGCTCTTCTGATTAACCTGCTTATTTAAATAGTTTAGATTTTTTATAAATCTAAAAAATAGTTTCTCCTCTAAACATCTACTGAGTCAGGTGCCTCAACTAGTGAAATAGTGCTTTCCTTTTTGGATTGTGATCTTTGGTTTGCTAATTAAGACTAGATTGTTGAGATTTTAGGCTAAAAGGCAATCCCACCCATGTGTAGACCTAGGTTGTTAGGCAGGTTGCACTTAAGCAGACTAGATTGGCAATCTGAATTTGGTATTCTGTAACACGTCCATAGTATGCTTAGATTCAAGTAATGAGAAAGAGGGGATCCTATTATGCGACATATGGTGGAATCCATCCTACGTTCACTCCTAGCTGTCCAATCAACAACTAGGATTAGTCTACGTTCTCACCTAGATATGGGCCAATTCTAGCCATCCAGATGCATCAGTTGGATGATTAGGATCAACATAGAGGATAAAATTTATTTTGGTCATGAGTACATATTTATGGGGTCCTTTATTATAAGTTCAAGGATGTATACCAATGTTGTTAGTAAGGGTGTGAATCGGCCTGATTCGTAACGTATCGATAGATTTTTTATACGGTATAAGGGTCTGAATCAGCCCTTTAAAAAATTGGCAGATTACAGCCAAAATGATTCAGCAGAACCGATTCAGAGAATCAGTCCTGCTTGAACTGACCGATTTTCCATGAGTTTTCTGTTTTCACTTTAGTTCTGCATCGCTCTCGCTGCACTCGCCCAATCGCCACTTGTTGATTTTTTCAGCGGCACTCCTCCTCTGCCATTGCCCTCCTCCTTTGTTGTCATCGTGCCGTTGTCGGTAAGTCAGTAATTGTTGAAATTGGTAAGCTCAATCATAGCAGGGCTGAACATGAGAAAGGCAACCACAACTGTGCGCGTAATGACAAGAGTGAGGCTAAGCATGAGAAAAGAACTACTCTCTCTTTCCCGTGGACGTAGGCAACATTGGCTGAACCACATAAATTGTTCTGATCTCTTTTTTCTTGCCCATCAAGCTCTTTCTTTCTTTATGGAATCAGAGCTTACGTAAAAATGAAGGTTGCAGTTTGTTTTTCAATGGCTTTCACTTTAACAACAATCTCTAGTTACTCGTATCCCGCATCTGTCAATGTATCCAACTTCGTTTCTTTAAAGCTGAGTTCTACTAATTTTCTGTTATGAAAAATGTAAGTCATGGCTCTTGTCGAAAGCCAAGACCCCCAAGGGTTCCTTACTGGAGAAATGCCTATGCCTGCACCAACGATTCTCGAAACATAAACATGCAATATCACAAAAGAAATCATGAATCATTCATATCTGGCTTGGTGAAAATCAGACAGATTGTTAAAAGGGTAGATAACCACCACGTTGTCCGAGAATGTACTTAGAATCATCGTCGGCCTTGAGATGTCGATAAAAATCTGGACATCCCTCATTGAGTCTTTTGCACAGGACTCCTAGGAGCGCGAGTTTCATTTAACGCAAAAAATGACCTAAAAAAAAAAGAAGGTTCTAACACCCTTGTGGATTATATTAGGAAGTTTAAAGTTGTGTGTGACGATCTAGCCATCATTGTCAATCCAATTGATGATCAAGCAAAAGTTTTTTGGTTTTTGCAGGTCTT
This sequence comes from Nuphar pumila, assembly GCF_984573655.1. Taxonomy (NCBI): domain Eukaryota; kingdom Viridiplantae; phylum Streptophyta; class Magnoliopsida; order Nymphaeales; family Nymphaeaceae; genus Nuphar; species Nuphar pumila. The sequence goes on along the minus strand of NC_143252.1, from coordinate 2,247,507 downwards.
TGAATATGACTCATTTGTCACCATCATGTTGAAGTCACCTGTCCTGCCATGTCAAAAAATTGTCCATCTCCTTCAAAGCCATGAAGCGAGGAGATTCTCAGCGTCAAATGGCTTTATATGCTCAGAGAGATCATGGAAGGCGCGGAGGCATGGGATGCATCAATTCTAGAGGAAGAGGTTTTTCTCAAAGCGCCAACAATAATAGAAGGCCTAAAAATGATGATCAAAACTCTAAAGAGACTTCCAATCAGTCCTCTCCCATGAAAAAGGAAGCTGGAAAACAAAAAAAATATCTTATTTATCAGATTTGCAATAAACACAATCACACTGCTATTAACTGCTTTAATCACTTTAATCATTCTTTTCAAACAGATGATATTCTTCATGCTCTCTCTGCCATGACAGTTGCTGATAATCAAGAATCAAAATGGTTTCCAGACACGAGTGCCACATCACATATGACATGAAACTCTGGTAAGCTATCAAATATAAAATCTTATCAAGGTAAGGATTCAGTTATGGTTAGAAATGATGAACGCTTGGCTATTACCCACCATCCCCTATAATCCTGAAAAATATTTTATACGTACCAAAGGTAAAAAAAAGATCTTTTATCTTTTAGTCAATTAACTTCGAATTATCCTTATGTTTTTTAATTTTCTTCTTCTGGTTACATTATAAAGGACAGGATAACAAACCGTGTGATACCCACCAGGAGCAAGAAGAATAACTTATATACTCTTGATGGTGGTCATGCTGCCTTCTTTTCCTCCAAATTCAAAAGTGTAATCGAGAGCAACATGAATAATCGTCTTGGCCATGCTAATATCGAAGCATTCCGACATTATCCAGAAAACATCTTATTGACATTGATGAACTTGATTCCAAAAATAAATATTTTATTTGTAGCAGTTGTCAATTGGAAAAGTGCTGCAAACTTTCTTTCATTCCTTCTGATCATATCTCTAACTATGCATTTGAAAAAATTCATTCTAACTTGTGTGGCTCAGCTCTTATTAAATCTAGGGAGAACTATCAATATTATGTGATTTTTGTTGATGGTCATACTAGATTTACTTGGTTCTATCCCTTAAAAAGAAAATCAGATTTTTTAAATTGTTTTATTCATTTTAGAAATTTTATCAAATGCCAATTTGATAAAAAAACAAGATTTTCCAATGTGATAGAGGAGGAGAATTTGACAGTATAATTTTTCTAAAATATCTTGACAATCTTGGGATTGAAAGGCAAGTTTCATGCCCTAAGACCCTAGAGCAAAATAGAGTTTCTGAAAGGAAACATAGAAATATCACTGAACTTTGACTTACTATGTTTTTATGCAGAAATGCCAAAATGATTTTGGGTTGATGCTTTTTCAGCTGCGGTTTTTTTGATAAATCGCTTACCATCATCTTCTTTGAAAATAAGCTCACCATATTTTAACCTTTTCAAGAAACACCTTAAGTATTCGAGACTGCATGTGTTTGGATGTAGATGTTTCCCTTATCTTCGAGGATAAGCTAAAAATAAATTTGATCCAAAATTGTTACCTTGTATTTTCCTAAGATATAGCATAAAATATAAAGGATATAAATGTTATCATCCTTGTTTGGGAAAATTATATATGTCTAGACATATTGTCTTTGATGAAAACAATATGTCGTATTCTAACCGAGGGTTCGTATACAAATGTAAAAATCTACAAGGAGATTTTTCCACTTTCAATGATTGGGAAAATATCTCGAATGATTCTCATTAAAATCCATCAAAAGAAATTGCGAGACAAACTCTTGATTATAATTCTAGTCAAGATTCTCAAAATATTGTGCAACTAGCTAACATGCACGAGGAGATTATCAAAGAATCTCTAGCAACAACAAGTGAGAATAATCAAGGTGAGACAGTTGAAATTTAATCTGAACCTAATCAAGGAGATACGAGACATGAAACACCAATTCAACAAGAGATCATTCAGGTTGGTTCGGCACTCAACGAGAAAATCAGAACAATTCATCAACATAATGGTAATGATATTTATGAATTCCACAATATCGATCAATCCAATAGATCTATGATCACTCGATTATGCATGGAATATATAAGCCAAACCCTAAGTATGAGCTTGTTCACGAGGCCAGTATTTTAAAGGAACCAAAAATTGTCTGCAAAGCTCTTTCTCACCCTGCTTGAAAAGCGATAATGGATGAAGAAATGGATGCTTTATAAAAGAATGACACTTAGGAACTCGTTCCTAGAAGTAAAAACATGAACATCGTTGGGTGAAAATGGATTTTTAAAGTTAAACTAAAATCAGAGGGTAGTCTAGAAAGACTTAAGGCTCGTCTTGTTGCTCGTGGATTTAAACAAGTTGAAGGAATAGATTTTTATGAAACTTTTTCTCTGGTTATTATACCAACTAGTATTTAAATTGTTCTTATGATTGCCAATGTAAAAAAATAGAAACTACAACAACTTGATGTCAAAATGCCTCTTATATGGATCTCTAAATGAGAAATTTGTTATGCATCAACCCCAAGGATATGAAGATCGCTATCACCCCAATCATGTTTGTCATTTAAAAAAGGCTTTATATGGTTTGATCGTCTTAGTTCCTTTTTGCTTGAATTTAGATTTTTTTGTAGTGTTGCTGATTGTCTATGTTCATTTGTCATCACAAGAAAGGTGTTATCATTTCGATTATTTAAGTTAACGATATGATTCCCACTGAGAATAAAGAAAAAATTATTGATTTTTTGTATAAAAACTTGGAATTTTTTTTTATTAAATATCTTGAAAAACTTTATTTCTTATTAATAATAGAAGTTAACTACACTAAAGAAGGATTTTTTTTTGTGTCAAGAAAAATATACTAGAGATATTCTTGAAAATGATAAAATGATTGATTGTAAACCAATTTCTACTCCAATGGTTGTAAAACCCCAAAAAATTAAGTGATACTATTTTTCCAAATTCAACCCATTACAAGAGCCTAGTGGGATCACTTCAATATCTATGTATAACAAGACCTAAAATATTATTTTGTACAAATTATGTAAGTCAATTTATGTAAAACACTCACTAATTCACATTATCAATCGGTTAAAAGAATACTAAGATATGTCAAAGGGACCCTAGACCATGGGATAAGAATCCTCGCTCAAAGTTCTCTTAATCTATACGCATTTTCTAATGCTGACTGGGCAGGGCGTCCAGATTCGAGAAGGTCCACAACCGGGTTTTGCACTTTTCTTGGAAGTAACTGTATTTCCTAGAGCGCCAAAGAACAAAATACTATTTCTAGATTGAGTTCGGAGACCGAATAGAGAGCCATAGCCTCCACCATTGCTGAATTAACATGGATTAGATATATTCTTAGTGACATTGGGGTTTACATTTTGGAAGCTCCTGTTCTTCATTGTGATAATTTGAGTGCTTTATACGTGACTGTTAACCCCGTGTTTCATGATAGATCTAAACACATTTACATTGATTTTGATTGTGTTAGAGAAAAAGTAGCTAAAAATACCTTGATTATTAAACATGTTTCTTCTTCCAAACAACTTGCTGATATTTTTTACAAAACTCCTTCCTAAAGCTCAATTCATCAGCTTAAAAAACAAACTAGGGCTATGTAATAAGCCCAGTTTGAGGAGGAGTGTTGAAATTGGTAAGCTCAATCACAACAGGGCTGAGCATGAGAAACACAACCAGAGCTGTGCAGGTAATGACAACAATGAGGCTAAGCATGAAAAAGGCAATCACAGAAATAGCAACAACAGAGGCACCGTCGGGGTTGAGCATGAGAAAGGCAACCACAGTTGTGCATGTAATGACAATAGTGAGGCTAAGCATGAGAAAGACAATCACAGAAATAGCAACAACAAAGGCAACATCAGACCATGTTATCGCGGTTATCACAATTATGGTAACAACTGCAAAGCCTGCTATGGTAAGTTTAACAAGGACAACATCATTCCCTTGAAAAGGATTGTTGAAAAGCTTATCCACGATAATGGAAAGCTTACCCACTATAACAGCAACCCTGTTGTTATAAAAAAAATAGGAAAAGCAAGAAAATGAAGCTTGGAAACATGGATATCAAAGACAAAAATGGTTAAGATATAAAAAAACGAGTCAACTGACACAGAAAAAACAAATTCTAATGGTAAGATGCTCTGCAATCACGTTAATGTTGGAACATTAACGAGAATGGCAGAATGACTCTAAAACCAATTTCGCGATGGAAAGATTCACAAAATCGTTTTTTATTTCCTTATTCTCTAGTTTTTTTTATTGTCAAGATGTACTTTCCTTTCCTTTTTATTGTTTCTTTGTAAATGCTACGTGTATATATAGGGTTGTTCACAGCTCATTTTGAAACAAGAACAGAACTACTCTCTCTTTCCTGTGGACGTAGGCCACATTGGCTGAACCACGTAAATTGTTCTAATCTGTTTTTTCTCACCCACCGAGCTCTTTCTTTCTTTAGTAATCTCTCTCTCTCTCTCTCTCTCTCTCTCTCTCTCTGCTTCAAGCTGGAGGCAGAGGCCCAGAACAAAGCATCAGGGATTCGGGATGGCCCTTTTCCAACCAGCTACTCTGGCCAGAGAAGGGCTTCAAACATTGAAGTGTTATTGTCTTTAAGCCATCTGATCATTTTCTATGATTCAGCTTAGTTCTTGAAGTCGATATTGCTCTAGTTTTCTTTGTAACTGTTTTTGGTACTTTGTAATTCTCAAAGTTGTGATTTTTTCATATTTTTTCTAATTTGTTAACAGTTTTTAATTTTTTATTTCTATTAAAAAATTATTTTTAAATAGACCGATACCAATAGAGACATGTCCAATATGATATGGTTCGATATGGGCATTTTTAAAAAAAATGATAAGGTCTCATTCCGATATTGACAACATTAATATATACCCATGCTCACAAAAGACACTATTTTTCACCTCAACATGCCACACCCATTTCCATTGTTTTTACCCTTTTATCTTTGTTATATACAAATCAATCATTGAAAGAACTCAAAAAAACCATACAAGTGAAGGAAAGATGGGATCAACCAAGACTCAATGGCATCTCTCCTCTCTTTTTGATGCCACGGGTGGGCGTCTGCTACTGCTGCTACTATGTCACAAAGACACATGGGGTTGAACCTAATCAGTAGACCCTTAAAAAAGATTAGTAGAGGACTATGCGGGACTAGTCGGTGCCTTAATTAAAAAATAAAACAGTATATATTATATAAACAAAATATGTTTGTGTAATTCTTTTAGTAGTAAGAAGTTTTTATCACATCAAATACAAAATTACTCATGCTTTCACAAAATATACATAACTAGAATATACATATATATAAATACACATAACATATTCAGTATAACCAACAAAATATGCTTTCAACCTTTCATGAAAAAAATTGATCTTAACACACATACACATATACATTATATTTATAGCATAATCAGAATTCATATACGTGTACACACACTATTCTTCTGTGTTTTTTAACTAAGCATGTTTTCATCATTTCATAGAATAAATCACAAAAACACACATACGTATAATTCTATATACAAAAAACAATAGAACACATATAATAATAATAATAAATGATCAAACTTTCCTTGTGCCTAAGCTAAGGCTGCTTAGTCGCTCACTAGGAGCCCTAGTTAACAAAATTGATACCTTTTAAAGTATCTACCTAAGAATTGCATAGCCTAGGCATTTTACTTACACCTAAGCCAACTAGGTGGTCAAAGTTTCTAAATACATTCTTTTTATAATGAGGAATCCACCGGGAATTAGCCCTATTTAGCATCAAATTATAGTAGTAATCCTTAAGAGTGTAGACCAATCTCATAGTCCAGCTCCATACCTGTTGTGGGTTTGATTTCATGGGAATCAAACTTGCAATGTCCGAGACCTTTAGACATCCTGAAAATCATGAGACCTTTAATATGAGCCTATGAGCTCATTTTTGTATCTTTTGGCTGATTATCGCACCACAAAAGAGGAGTATAAACATGAACAATTTTGACTCCTACAACTGCTTGAGCCACAACTCAAATACAACTCCAGCAAGGGCCTTGTATTCAGCCTCAATGCTGGACTTTGCCACTGTGTGCTGCTTACTAGAACTCCATGACAAAAAGTTGGAGCCTAAAAATGTGAGATAACCTCCTATTGATCTTCAGTCATCAAGACAACCGACCCAATCTACATCAGAGTATGCAGATAACATGAAATCTGATTTCACAATATTAAAACCAAGATTTATAGTGCCCTTGAAATATCACAAAATTCTTTTAACATGTGTCCAATGTTTTGAAGTTGGTTGATACATGAACTAACATGCCTTAGTAACAACATAGGCAACATGTTGAGTAAATGTCACATATTGTAGAACACCAACAATACTTTTGTAAAAAGTTTGAATCTTCAAGAACATCATCATTGAATTTTAAAAGCATTACATTAAGTGCTGCAGAAGTCAAACAAGGCTTTGATTTCTATGTTTTTGTTCTGACAAGCAAATCATATATATACTTTCATTGCGATAAAAATATTCCTTCTATGGTAGAAACAACTTCAACACCCAAAAAATAATACAAAGCATTTAGATATTTAAGAGAAAGCTTTGAACCAAAATCACCAATAATATTCTACACTTTGGAGTTTGAACTCCCAATTACAATAACATCATTGACATAAACAAGAATATACAAAATCTCTAAACTAAAAACCCAAATAAAAAGAAAGGTATCTACCTTAGAATTTTGAAAATCAATTCTCCTTAAATAATTCTTTAGCCTGTCATACCAAGCTCTTGAAATAAAGAGATCATTTCAAATTACAAATATAACTAGGGACCCTATTATTCTCAAATCCAAGAAGTTGTATCATAAATACTTCCTCCTTTAAATAACCATGAAAGAATGCATTGTTAATATCCAATTAATGAATACTCAATCATAGGCTAACGATAATAAATAATATTAATTTAATTATTTTCTGTTTAACTATTGGACTAAAGGTTTCAAAATAGTTCATACTTTCATGTTGGTTATACCCTTTGGCCACCAGGCGAGCCTTCTATTGGGCAAAAAAGCTATCAACATGTCTCTTTATATGGTATACCAATTTATAACCCATGACATTTTGACCTTCATGAGTAGGAACTAAGTCCCAATTACAATTTAATTATATGCAATGCATTTATCTCTTCATGTATGGCTTTGACCCACCTATTATATCCTTTGGCTTGCTCAAACGAGCTGGGCTCTTCTTGAAAAATCTCACTAATTAAGCCAAGAAATCAAGGATGTTTAACAACACTAAAAAGGCTTGGCTTCAAGGTACCATCTTGTGACCTTGTTACCATGTGATGGGTCCTCACTAGAAACTTATCAGACAGATCTACAATCAAATCAGTACAAGGTGAAGTTTCTTATTCAAACACCTGTTGAACAACATCATTAGGATTAGGTAATGTGTTAGGAGTCAACTCAGTTTGAGACACTTGTGTTTTGGCCATGACAGGTTCAACACTCTCATTATCCAAACCTAAAAGGTTAGGCAACTCAACAAGAAGAGAGACCCTTCCTTGATCATGAAGTATCTCCTTTCCCAAGGGAGTAACATTGATGGACACAAACCCATTTGGTGCAAGAGGAACATTGGACAATTAGGGCTGATTTGACACACTATGTTGCCTTAGCCAATTTCATGTGTAATTGGTTCCTTAGACCCTTTATATAGAGATGTATCTTCCTAAAATAGAACATGTCATGAAACAAAATACATGTAGGTTATTGGGTCAAGACATATATACCCCTTATAATAGGCCCCACAACTAATGAAGACACATGCCTTTAGGATCAAATTTAGATTTTTGATATAGTACCCAAAGAGGATAGCATGCACAACCAAGAAGTCTCTGAGATGAGAATAGCGACTCTTTACCAAACAACAATTAAAAGTGAGTTTTATAATTTAATCCAGCTATAGGCAAATGATTTATAGTATAAACAAAAGTCTTGAAAGCATCAAACCAAAACTTATCTTCTAAAGATGCATAAAACAACAAGCTCAAGCCAGTTTCCATAATATGTGATTAAGCTCAATAACATCATTTTGTTGTGGTGTGTGAGGGCAAGACAACCACCTTTGTATGCCACACTCATCAAGAAATTCAAAAAATTCATTGCTTAGAAATTCTCCCCCATTATCACTATGAAAGATTTTTATGCTTCTTTCAAGTTGCTTTTCCATAATATTTTTGAAAGTCGTAAAGCATTGAAAAGTGTTAGATCTTTGGACTAAAGAAAAAGTTACAAAAATCTAGAATAATCATAAATAAGAAGCAAAAAATACCTATATCCTTCTTTAGAAATTGTTGGGGCTGGTCCCCACAATCCAACATGTATAATTTCAAGAAAAAAATTACTAACTGAATTTAAAGCATCCAAAAGTAAGCTTACTTAAAACACATGAGCAAAAATCAAATAAAACTTTATCTCCAAACAACTTTAACTTAGTCTTTTTCAAAAAAATAAAAAACTTTGTGACTTGGGTGACCAGTAATGCCACTTCTCTCCATTGGTTGACTTCTCTTTGTATACAAGATTCATCTCCATCTGTTTCCTCTAATTAACGGATACAACCTGTTTTTACTTAGACCTTTGTGCAGAACTACTTGGGTTTGCATATCCTTAACATAAAACTCATGAGGGTGAAACTAAAAATAACAACAATTATCTCTTGTGAACTTTGCAACTAATAACATTTTTTTCTTTATAGCTAGAACTTCTAAAACCGCTTTCAAAGTAAAAAGTTTTTTAGAACTGGGTAAGAGCATATTACTTGTATGGGGTGATAAGGAAATTTGAACCATTACTAACCATGATAGTTTTGGATCCCTAATACTCATATATATATATATATATATATATATATATATATATATATATATATATATATATATATATATATATATATATATATATATATATATATATATATATATAGGTGGGTGGCTCCTTTATTGGATTACCAATTTGGATCTTGCCTGAAGTTCATGACTATGGCAACAAAAGCTCTAGTGGTGTCATAGCACTACCTCACAATGTGATTTTTTATTTCACGGTATTAACAAGTGACTTGATTATCTAACCCTAGAACTTGATCCTTTTGATTTGGTCTAAAATTTTGACTACCACTATTTTAAATATTTTGGAAACCATTATTTTAACCATGCCCCCTTTGTGATATCCTCCACGTACCTCTTCCTCTTTTAGTGAAGAAGGTGATAGATGAAGCTTCCACTTGAGAAGTAGGTTTGAGGTTCATCATATGCCGTTGTTTCTCTTGAATTAAGAGCATGTCAAAAATCTCATCAAAGGCAGAAAGTTACTTAAGAGTTGTTATAGTCATAACAAAACTCTCCTAATCATTGAATAATCCACTCAATACATGCTTAACTAAATCAATGTCATCTATTGGTTCTCCCACGATAGCAAGAGAACCAATTAAATAATTTGTTGTAGATTTATCATCCTTCTTGATATCTTGTAAATCCCTTTTTTAATTAGAAGATTCTCAAGCTTGAATGAGTGGCATATGATTTCTCTAGAGAAATCCAAGCATCACGAGCAGGTGGTGCTCAGCTTACCTAGCTCAGGACAACCTATAATTGTGGCCTTAATCTAGCTTAATGCAAGTTTGTCATACCTTTTCCATAGCATATAATCTATATTCAACTTAGAATGATCTGCATCTTTTATAAAATGAGTAGAAGAAGAATGAGAACCATCAACAAACTTCACTAAATCTTGACTAAACATTACCAAATCAATCTACTAGCGCTAGAGTAGATAATTGTTCCGATCAAGCTTTATCAAAACAAGGCTGGAAAACTCATCCATTGGATGTGGCTTGCTGGTGACATGGCAGCACCAACAGTGTTCTCTGCACCTACCATCTCAACACAGTGGTCGACCCTCATAACTCACGACCAAGACTGCACTACGAACTAACTTTAACGGAGAAAAGAGTGGGTCAAGCCTACTGACTATGATACCATAATAAGATAGAAAACACAGTTTGAGAACACACTTACAAAACATGATTTTAGAGTGGTTTGGTTCAAGATAAACCTACATCCACTATTCCTATCTCTCTCTAACACACCCCAGAGGTAGGTTTCTATTATTTTAATTAAATAGATGTTACATGCCAAGGCTTTACAACTCTTTTCTTGATTAGTTTTAGAAGGAACCATCTTCCCAATTTTGGAAGGACAATGTTGTATGGTAAGACATTTCCCACAACTTCCCAACTCATCATTTGATTATGAACTTTCCTCAATCATAGAAACTGATCCTGGATCATACACAAAATTGGATATTTTAATCTGTAACCTGAAACACCACAAAAGCCTTAGATTAGCATTTCAAATAGGAAAGGAAAAACAGAGGGAAAGAGAGATTAACCAAGGGGCGTTTATTCTTTTGACCTATTTTGTTCTCTGTTCATTGAAATCCGATCATAGGTAGTCAGATAACTTGTTTACCCTGCAACCTTATTGCTCCTTCTGCTGCTTCCATTGAACCTAACCATAGAGAGGAAGCGGGGGTGAACTCTCTAGAAAACGGTAGAAGCCTATTTAGAAGTGAAACATGTGAGACTTTATTTTTATTTGACATTTGTTTTAAAGGTACTGTTATTGAAATTCATTTCATTGTTTATAACTATTACATGATAGTGATTTAGATTGTTGGAAATTTATTTCACATAGTACTCTGTTATTCATGTTTTTGGAAGCTACAATTTTCTGATTTTTTTTGGACACTATTAACTTTTGATTAAATACAGGGCATGTTGTTAGTGTTATATCTACTACTTAACAACATTTGTTGAATATTTAATTAGTGGTTGAAAGTGTTCATATTTTGCTCATTTAGTATAACATATCAAAAGCATTCATAACTTAGCTTATTATCTAGTCATGGCCAGATATTAAGATCAGAATATTTGTTTACATTTCATGATCATTCTGATTGGTGGTTAGATTCAGGTGTGACAAAGCATGTTTGCAATATTAGAGATAAAATGATTGAAAGGATTGAATATAAACTTGGTGAACATCAAATATTCATGGGAAATAATGTTTTTTGGGATGTTATGTCAGATCTTGTAAGGTGGATACTTCAAACATTACCATACTGTTTATTGATGCTTTATATGTACCATCAATGAAACGTAGCTTGCTTCCCATACTTGATTTGATTAAGGAAGGCTTTAAGGTTGGACTCTGCCTGATAGAATAATTGTGGGAAAACATGCTCAAATTTGTTTAATGTAGCTCTTGACTAGAAGAACGGACTATTCAAAGTTGACATAGTGCATTCTTCTTATAGTTATGTTGATTATGCATTCACTACAAGAAATAACATATTTATTGGTGCATCCCCTTGGCACGCAAGTAAAACATCATTTTCACTAGGGATGGCACTCGGGTCGGATCGGTGGGTCAGCATACCTCAACATGAACCCGACCCGTTTATTAAACGGGTCGGCTGTGGCAAACACGAACCCGACCCATTTATTAAACGGGTAACCCAACACAACATGGTTAACCCGTTTAATAAACGGGTCGGGTAAATGGGTTGGCGGGTTAGTTTTGGCGGGTTGGGTTCGGGTAAATGGGTTGACGGGCGGGTTGGCAGGTCGGGTTTGAGTAAACGGGTTGGCGGGCGGGTCGGGTAAACAGGTTGATGGGCGGGTTGGCGGGTTGGGTTAGGGTAAACGGGTTGACCCGCCCGCCTAACCCGTTTATTAAACGGGTCAGCCGGGTTGGCATATCTCTGACACGAACCCGACCTGTTTAATAAACAGGTTAGGCGGGTCGACCCTTTTACGACACGAACCCATTTAAGCCAAACCCGAACCCATCATGTCAGATTTTGCCACCCCTAATTTTCACTAGCTTTATTTTGCTTAGTGCTAGCGAAAAAGTGAATTATACTGGCCACAGCTGTACTGCTCTAGTGTAATATATTTTTTTTTTTGGCGCACATAAAAAGTGTGTCAGAATAATTTGTTTTTCCTAGCACAACAAATAGATGCACCAGTATTTTGTTTTTGGTGCACAAAAAAAGTGCGCCACTAAAAAGACAAAATTTTAAAAAAAAATTAATCCTAAACACATGGTAGTTGTATGATTAAAGTCAATCACGAGGGGCTTAGGTAAGACATCTTAAGTAGAGCATATAATATAGAAGCGAAATCTGCCCTATCTTCAAAAAGAGCTTTCAGTCTATCATTCCTTACTATGTCTGGACCCGATAAGTTTCTCCGTGTTGAGTCAAACTAAGCCATGGGCTCCACTGTATTAGGACCCACAACTACTTTGAATACCAAATAGGACATGTCATATATTATGTTAGTGTTTTATTATTATTATTATTATTATTATTATTATTATTATTATTATTATTATTATTATTATTATTATGATAAAGGAAAACCCTCATCGATAACCGGGTCACTTAATTGTTCTGCTTTCCCACGAGGTAAAACTCTTGGCTGAGGATAGGAATACCCAGTCTTACCCCCAACCGTGATAAAGCAACGGCAACCCCCATGTACCAACAAGGCTCAATCTTGGGCCTTCAGCTTGACATAGGACCCCACTATGGCGGTTGTTGGTGTTTTATTATTAATATTGTAACTCACCGGTCTACCTGATCCACTCTCTACACAATCAAGTTTGAATCAACCACATAGCCCAAACAAATCTCGAATATGTTTAACCAGATTCCATAAAGCAAAAAGTATCTAATTAACAATTGTTGCAGACATGAGCACGAATCAGTCAAAGTCAGATTTGCATGAAGGTCTAGACTCACTACAAAAAATAAATCTTACCCAATACAAGATGAGAGGGTACCGCTACCTTGACAAAATCAAGGATCCTTCCCACTATAACAAGATAACCGCTATAGGAGATTTGGAGGATGATAGAATCTACTTCCTTATGTTCAATCTTCTTCCTTTTGTGCATCCTTTGAATCTCTACATGTAGTGGAAACTCACCCAGAACAAGATTATTCTAGAGTGAGATCTCTCATGGATGTAGGTGGTAATCATCAATCCTCGTGACATCATTTTCATGTGTCTCTATGGTTTGTGCTTTCTAATGGTATAAGAGCACAATTGTGATCCTTCAAGCTTGTCCTATTATATGCCTTCTCTTGGTCTTCAGCACAATTTTCCTTTGTTGAATCATTTTTTAATACTATAACCTGTTGTTCAACCCTCTACAGATGTGAACATGTGTTCTCTGCAGACATGGTCCACACTACACTGATTGGGTGGTGCAGAACTGGCGCAGATATGCTGACAATAATATTTGTTGGGTGTTGTAATGACTATAGTCTGTCTCCTAACTGCATATACTATTTCTGCACTATTGGAAGGCGCATATCTGGTGACCTCTTGATGCAGTCATTGCTTTGGTGACTGTAGTCTACTTTCTATAGAACTGTCTCCTGATTGCTCATATTGTTTTTGAATGCCATGGTAGTGTTGATTTTGCTGGCACACTTTAACCTATTGAACCTGCTGTGGTGGTGTTGAACATATGCTGACCATACCCTGTTGCTGCCTTAAGAGACTCTACACAAGCCGTATGTAGATCTACTGCCTTGGTGTGATATCTCTCTCCTGAGTTCCTGTTATCATCCTTCATGTCGTCCAATGATGGATCTCAGTCATCGGCACAGATAAGTGCATCCTTCTCCTTGTCTTTGCTACCTGCACCCAATAGCTTATAATATTTTCTCACCACAAAGCTTTTTGCTGATAATTACCTATTATGCCAGTCTCAATTCACTCCCTTGATTGTCTTATATGGGCACATATCTAAGCCTTGTCCTGCTAATTTCATTGTCTCTGATGGAAAGATTCAAAGACCAAATCCTAAATATCTAATATGGTTAAGACAGTATCAACTTTTACTAAGTTGAATCATATCATCCCTCACAGAATCTCTTCATGCCCAAGTTGTAGGGTTGAAATCATCCTATGAAGTTTGGAACTCCTTGAAACAAACCTATGTTACATACATGTTCCCAAATCATGCAGCTTAATGAAGAGTTGCATACCCTTAAGAAAGGGACAAAAACAATTGAGGAATATTTTCAGAAGGCTCGTATGATTGCTCATCATTTGGTCATGACGTCCAAGCTGATTGATGATGCAGATCTTGTGCTTCACATTCTAAGAGGTTTGCCAACAGAGTATGCTGGGACTTCTATATCTACTAGGTCTATCTCTGTGACTCTGGATCAACTTCATGAGCTCTTAGAATGAGTCCCAACTTGTCGATCAAGATGATGTTTAGGTAGGTACTAATAGTCCAACTGCAAATTATGTCCAACATCAGAATACTAATAATCAAAATAAGTCATATAATAAGCAAGATCAAGGTGGTAAAAATTTCGGTCACTACCAAAATAGGGGCAGATCTGGTGGGAGGCAATATGGTCAATCTGATCAAGGTAGAAAGGTTGTCTTTCAATTTTGTGACAAACCTGGTCACACGGCCAAGAATCGATACCAAAATACTAAACTTAGTAGGAATACTTCCCAACCACAAGCTTATCATGTTGCACCACAAGCCATTAACGATGGAAACTGGTACCTAGACTCTGGTGCATCTCACCACATTTCCAATGATCTGAATGTCATGTCTTTACACACTCTGTACAAAGGCAAGTATTTGGTTAAAATCGATGATGGTACAGGTCTGGAAATTCATAATATTGACTCATTCAGTTTAATATTACTAGCTCTAAACTTCTTAAAGATATTATGCATCTGCCATCTTTTACCTGCAATTTACTTTTGGTCGATAAATTTAATAGAGATAATAAAGTGTTTGTTGAATTTCATCCTAACCGGTGTTGTGTGAAAGATCAGGTCACGGAGAAAGAGGTAATTCATGAAGCTAGTGAACATGGCCTCTATCGTCTTTAGCTCCGTACTCTAGTAAATCAGAAGAAAATTAGTGTTTGCAATAAAGAAGCCTTGTTTGGAGAGGGCTTTTCTTAATCAGTGGCGTCAACATCTTGGGATTCTTGCCTTCCGTATAGTGCAGCGAATTGTGCATCGGTTTGTGCTTTGCCTTTTGCTCCTTTTATGCACAAAATTTCTAGACCTTTAAATCTCATATACTCAGATGTTTGGGGTCTTGCACCGTAATAAGTTTGGATTGATATCGCTACTATGTGCACTTTGTGGATGCTTTTTCTAAATACACATAGATTTACATGATTGCATATAAGTACGATGTTATAGAGTTTTTTCATGCTTTTAAATCCCATGTTGAAAATGTCTTTGAAAGAAAAATTAAATATTTGCAAACGGATGAAGGAGAATATCAAGCTTTAGAGCCATTTCTCCAAGCTTGTGGGATTGGACATAGAGTTATGTGCCCACACACATGTGCAAAACGAAAATATTGATACATTGTTGACACGGACTGTCTTTTGAATGATTCTAGAGTTCATATCAAATATTGGACCTTTTCCTTTAGAGTTGCCACTTACCTCATTAATTGTCTCCCCATAGCAGTAAATAAAAGTAAAACTCCCTTTGAGATCCAGTATAAACAATTTGTCCCTTTTATCCATTCCATCAACCTTATTATACCCACAAAGACTTTAAGTCCGAATGTCATGTTTTCATTGGATATAGTTTAGTGCATTGTGGATATCAAATATTGGACCTTCACTACAAGAAATCTGTGGATTAGTGACGGATGTAATTTGTCGCTGGACAGTTTAGCGACGGATAACTTTCATCATAATTTTTTAGTCGCTAATTAGTGACGGAAAATATTCGTCGCTACTTTCATCGCTAATTTGCGATGAATTAGCAAATGCCATGATTCGTCGCAAGGCCATCGTTAATCTGCAGAGATTTAGTTTTGCGACAGATACACATTCGTTGCTATTGTAGCGATAGAATTGCTACATATTACAATCTGTCGCAAAATATTGGTCGATTCAGTTTTCCGACAGATAAATATTCATCCCTAATTCGTCGCTAAATTGGAGTCTAATACTAATTAGCGGCAGATAATATCCGTCGTTAATTCGTAGCAAAAAATAAAAAAAAAAAAAATTTGTTTGAAATATAAATATCGAGAAAAATTTTCTCGTTATACAATTTATATATCCTGTGTATAAAAAATAAAGTACACATAAAAAATGCATAGGTAAACATTTACAAAGAGTTTCTTTTGAAACAACAAGAAGGTGCAACAAATTTAAGACATGAATCTAATCATCGTCAAGATTCTGAGCATCATCTTCTTTATTGTCTCGATCTGCCCCTTCATCCATGCCTCTATCAGCTCCTATACGCTGATTATCTTCAGCATCCTACAAGAGAAAAGAAAGGTTAGTATTGATAAATAAAATATAATGAAATGAATTATATGCAATGCACCGAATCTAAGGCAATCAAAGTAACATGAATGAATTACACATAGACTAGCTAGCAATAGAGTGAAGGACATTAACAGAATTCATATATGTGTTCTAAGGCTGACAGAAAAAAATTCATAGTGATTCAATCATGCAGATATGTGTTCTAAGGTTGACAAAAAAATATCATAATGATTCAAGCATGCACATATGTGTTATAAGGTTGTCAAATAAATGTCTTTTGTATCACAATCATGCTTATATGTGTTCTAATGTTGTAAAAAAACTCTTAGAGTGATTCAATTATGCATATACGTGTTCTAAGGTTCTCAAAAAACTTTCATAGTGATTCAAGCATGCATATATGTGTTCTAAGACAATCAAACAATTTCATAGTGATGGAATCATGCTTATATATGTGTTCTAAGGTTGTCAAAAAACTTTTATAGTGATTCAATCATGCATATATATGTGTTCAAAGGTTGTCAAAAAACTTTCATAGTGATTCAATCATGCATATATGTGTTATTAGGCAGTCAAAAAACTTTCATAGTGATGGAATCATGCTTATATGTGTTCTAATGTTGTAAAAAAACTTTCATAGTGATTCAATCATGCATATATGTTTTATGAGGCAGTCAAAAACTTTCATAGTGATCATGCTTATATGTGTTCTAATGTTATAAAAAAACTCTCATAGCACTTCAATCAAGCGTATATGTGTTCTAAGTTTGTCAAAAAACTCTTATAGTGATTCAAGCATGCATATTTTATGTTCTAAGGTTGTCAAAAACTTTCATAGTGATGAAATCATACTTATATGTGTTCTAATGTTGTAAAAAAACTCCCATAGTGATTCAATCATGCATATATGTGTTCAAAGGTTGTCAAAAAACTTTCATAGTGATTCAATCATGCATATATGTGTTATAAGGCAGTAAAAAAAAATTCATAGTGATGGAATCATGCTTATATGTGTTCTAATGTTGTCAAAAAACTTTCATAGTGATTCAATAATGCATATATGTGTTATAAGGCAGTCAAAAACTTTCATAGTGATGAAATCATGATTATATGTATTCTAATGTTGTCAAAAAACTCTCATAGTGCTTCAATCAAGCATATATGTGTTCTAAGGTTGTCAAAAAACTCTCATAGTGATTCAAGCATGCATATATGTGTTCTAAGGTTGTCAAAAACTTTTATAGTGATGAAATCGTGCTTGTATGTGTTCTAATGTTGTCAAAAAACTCTCATAGTGATTCAATCATGCATATATGTGTTCAAAGGTTGTCAAAAAACTTTCATAGTTATTCAATCATGCATATATGTGTTCTAAAGTAGTCAAAAAACTTTTGTAGTGATGGAATCATGCTTATATGTGTTCTAATGTTGTAAAAAAACTTTCATAGTGATTCAATCATGCATATATGTGTTATAAGGCAGTAAAAAACTTTCATAGTGACGAAATCATGCTCATATGTGATGAAATCATGCATATACTAGATTAAAGACTAACGACATGAAACTTTCATACCTAACAAGCACCTGCAGACGAAATTCTCCTGTTTCAAAAAACACTGCACAACTCAGTACGGACAACGTCGGAAATTGCTTCATGTAAATAGTCACGCACTGTGTCCTTAACAAGCTGACAGACATCATCCCAAGAATTAACTGGGTCAATCGGACGCTTGGAGTTGATGCTGACGAGAGAACTCTGAGAGCCCTGGTTCGAGGAGGCAATGACTGGTGTGATGTTCATATACTTTCAAACCCGAACACACGACCCTTTTTTGGTTCACCAGTTGCAGTCATCCATGTTGCAGGATCAAAAGGCAGATGCTGAGTGGAGTCATCATCACATCACTCTACCATATGTTGCTCGTATGACTCCTACAAAGTAATGATTACAGTATGGATTGATAATTAAGAATTATAATATTCATGATAATTTGTATATTACAATATTTATTAATACAATCAATGTGTATTGTTATCGTTCTCGCCTTCTCTGATATAAACTGTCCCATGCTCTTACGTTTATGTGTTTCAACAAACACATCCTTGTAAGACACAATGCCTCATTTTTCTGCTTTCTGTGAGGTTAAATGATAAAAAATCATTTAAAAAGTATGCAACAATACTTATAAATTTGACAATATATATATATATATATATATATATATATATATATATATATATATATATATATTGATGAGTTACTATTTTATTCAGGTGGCTTCCAAAAGTCCTAGATCCACTTATGTGTAGATGGGCATCAGGCATCTTTGCTCGATTTTGTGCAGTCATTGTTGAATAGTTTCAAAATTCATGCATGCCCACTTGTCGCACATTGCATCCCAAAAATCTAACATGATAGTAAGAGGGTCATGGCCCTTCCACTACAGTGGGTCATCTATCCCACCAGATGCTTTTATTGGTACATTCTTCATATTGTGCAACATGTCTGCAAATCGACTGACAGTCACCTTCTGCCGCACCCGCTTTGTGTCCTGCTCTTCCATCACAATTGTGAAGTGATTCGAAGCCTACAAATAATTTCAGAAAGTTAGTAGACATGAATATAACAAAAAATTAAATATTAAACACATTAGCTATGATAAACGATTGGAACAGATCGTCTTACATATGAAAAATATTGCAATTGTCTTAAAATCTTTATGCCAGACAACCGTGTAGGTGAACCTTCCATTTCAGTTGTGCCTGCTTGGAACATATTTCTTTATCGTCGGAACGGATGGTCGTTGGGTAGAAATCGACGGTGACAATCAAACCAGCACGACTTCCTTTAATGCGTCAATCTAAAAGATTTTGTATTCTTCATGTAGTACGAACATGTCAACCTCCTATGTGTGCTTCAACCAGATAACATACCATATGCAGGAAAGTCACTGATTGACCATAGAATAACAGCCTTTATATTAAAGTTTTATTTTTTGTGGGCATCATACGTGAAAACACCGTCATCCCACAGTATTTTTAGTTCATCAATCAATAACCTTAAATATACATCAAGATTTTGGCCCGGAGAGGTCGGACTAGGGATCAATAGAGATAAGAAAAGATTTTGACGTTTCATACATAAGCTTGGAGGAAGGTTGTATGGGTGACAAATACTAGCTAACACAAGTATGGAGTTGATCTACCCCCAAATGGATTAAATTCATCTGTACATAAATCGAGTCTAACATTTATCATTTTCATTGTGAATGTCTGATGAGTACGATCAAAGTGCTTCCAAGCTTCCGCATTAACAGGATGCGTGATCCTGTCTTCATTATGTCGAAATTTATTTTCATGTCATCTCATATGTTTAGTTGTCCTTAAAGATATATACAATCTTTGCAATTTAGGGGTGAGAGAAAAGTAGCAGAGCGACTTGTATGACATTTCTTTTGACCTCGTGCTACCATTGTCTTTTGTCTTTGGCTTGAACCAAGGATGCCCACATGATGAACATGATTTGCTATTTTCTTGATCTTTAAAATACATCAGTGATTTGGACAAGCATCTATCTTTTGATACCCCATACGTAAAGCGTTGACCATAACCTTCGCACGATAGAAATTTTATGGCAATTTCTTATCTTTGGGCAACATACTCTTCATAATAGAGCACAAACGATCAAAACATGATTGACTCAAATTATACTCGGACTTCAAATTTAGTAGTTGAAGAATTATAGCCAAGATAGTGTGACTCTCGCAACCATTCTAAAGTGGCTCATCAGCATCTCTAAGTAAATTACAAAATCTACTAGCTGCATCGTTTGTTGCTTCTTCCTCTACCCCAGTTGGTACATCACTAGGACCCATAGCATAACTCAGTTCTGGTCCTACGACATCAAATATCAAATTCACAAATGGATTATCTGCATTCATCCGTGCATCAAAATTGTTCTAAAATTCTTCACCATGAAGCATTCAATTCTGATAATCACTAACAAAACCCTTCATGTATAGGTGATGTCTAATGCCATGAGGTTCTATAAATCGATTGTTCTTACACATCATGCAGGGGCACCTGATCCGACATGTGAGATCTACTGTACTGACACTTGCCATTGCAAATTCAATAAAACTATCAACATCATTTATATATTCGAGTGATACCTCATCGTCAACTATCCTACGGTACATCCATTTACGGTTTCCAGTCATTTTGTCTTATGATGTTACGAATATTATCCTAACCAGTTAAAAGAGAATCATAAAAATGCTATGATAAAGAAAATATCGAATTTATCATGCATTCATGGTGGATGTAATGATTTGATATATATATATATATATATATATGTATATATATATATATGTATATATATATATATATGTATATATATATGATGTCATTCAATCACAAGAACTATGATGCATGCATTGCTAACTTAATATTTTCATGTGCAAAACCATTCATTTGAAACATTGATAACTTATCATTTATTTTTCATGTGCAAACTCATTCATAGCATGATATATTTATTTGAAGCATGTTTTGATGATACAATTTCACATGAAAGGCATAATCAAATTGAAAATAACTTCATGCAAACATGGATACAGTCGCATCAAACATTGCAATGCATTCAAATCATTTATATAAAAATAATGTCAAACATGTACATGCAGCAAACACACTCCAATATCCTACTAACTACTACCATGACTAGCATGAAATCCGAACTCCAAAAATAAGAGCACTTCTATTTTCATACATTAAAATCATGATCAACATGATCTTCGAACTCCATCAAAGCAATCCTAGATATTCACAAATAAGTGAGTGTGTAAACAAAAAATTGTTGCATCCAAGAAATTAAATAACATGTGATGTGCTTGCATCACTTACTCACCACGAGTATTTACACGATTTGCATGCTATTGCCTTTGCATTTTTTTCTTATTTCTTTTTGCATTGCATTTTTAGTCGCATGTGATGCTTAGCACTAAGCATTGCGCAATTAGCTTAGCTACGCACCTGCAAAGCACATTTATATATGATAGGGGTAGCAACCCATCAAGAGGCGGCAAGGGCTCCGCCACCGCCTGGCAGAGAGAGAGAGACGGTATACCTGCAGACTCATTGACGAAGGGGATCCGGTCGCGAGTCAGTTGCAGAGCAAGACAAAGGCTGGGGTTACATCAAGCGAGCAAGGTGAGAAAGGGCGATAGAAAGGGCAAGGGCGAGAGAGGGGAAGGTTCATCGGTTGTTGCCGAAAATAAAAGAGGGGCAGGGGCATCGACCCCTACCAAAAATAAAAGAGAAGGAAAAAAAGGGGGGGGGGGGGGGGGGGAGGGGGCCAATGGCCCCTGTCAGCCTTGAAAAGAATCAGGGTAGGGGCCAATGGCCCCTACCAACCCGGATTCTGAAAAATGAAGCAGGGGCCAAAGCCCCCTGGCAGAATCTCCAAAACAAGCAAAGGGGGGGGGGGGTCCTGACCCCTTCCGTCGGCCCACTGGGTGATAGAGGGCAAAACGAGAGAGAGAGAGAGAGAGAGAGATGAGGGGAAAGAAGAAGGGAAGGGAAGGAAAGGGAAGAAGATGTAGCTGGGGGAGGAGGTCACCGGCGTCGGCGTCGACAGACGAGCAAGAGGGAAGGAGAGAAAGGTCGGATGACCAACAAGGTGGTGCCAGTGAAACTGTCGAAGAGGGAGGCGATCATCGAAAGGGAGAGAAGGGAGGGCGAGCAACGGGACGAGAGAAAGGGCGGGGGTGTGCGATGAATGAAACAGAAAGGGAAAAGAAAGGGGGCTCGCATTAGGGTTTTACGAGAAATTTAGCGATAGATTAGCGATGGCAAAATTCTGTCACAAACGTCATCGCAAATTTGTGACAGAGTAGCGACAAAAAAATGGTGTCGCTCATCCGTCGTGAAGTTGCAATGGACTGTAAGACGAAATTTTTTCATTTGTAATTCATAGTAAATTTGTGACGGCGATTGTGACAGAATTTTTTTGTCGCTAATTTTGTAACTAATTCTAATTTTAGGGATGGATAGTTTTCTCTCGCTAATCCATCATAACTTTGCAACGGATTATTTTCGTCGCAAATTTTTGTCGCTAAATAACGTTTTGCTTGTAGTGCTTTTCCTTTAGCATTGCCACTTACCTCATTAATTGTCTCCCCCTAGCAGTAAATAAAAGTAAAACTCCCTTTGAGATCCTGTATAAACAATGTGTCCCTTTTATCCATTCCATCAACCTTATTGTACCCACAAGGACTTTAAGTCTGAATGTCATGTTTTCATTGGTTGCTTGTAGTGCATTATGGATATCAATGCTTGCACGTTAAAACAAAAAAAAAATTGATTTCCCAAAATATTGTTTTTATGAGATAAAGTTTCATTGTCAAGAGCCTAACTCTGTACCCAACTCATCCAATGTGTTCACCGCCATACCTATTATTCCCTTACCATCTTTAGGCCCTATTGTGGATCCTCTAAATGGTCTTCTGGTATCACCTCAACTGCATCAAATCGATCCGAATGGTCCCCTTATTTCCTAGCCAGAATTCACTCCTATACTAGTTTCTACTTTTGACCCTACCCCACCTAACTCCAGTTCCCCTGCCAATGAACCTATTAGTGCAAACTCTAATGCTCCTTTATCATCACCCGACACCAACCTTCCTCACCTTCCTAGACCTCTTTGCACTCATCACATGGTGACTTGTTCCCATGATAAAACCCGAATTCTCAAGATTTACTTGTATGATCTTCACTCGTTACCGTTAGCTTTACTTGTGGAACACACCCAAAACTTGGAACCCAAAACCTTTAGGCAAGCCCACCAACACTCTCACTGGCATACGACTATGAAAAAAGTGTTCACTGCTCTTATCCAGAATGTCACATGGACTCTTGAACCATCCAAACATTCTCAATAACTCATTGGATGCAAATGAATTTTTAAGATAAAGAAAAGGGATGGTGGCACCATAGAACCATAGAACAGTGTAAAGCTCTCTTCATTGCCAAAGGATACTACAAAGAACAAGGTATCGATTACTTTGAGACATTTAGTCAAACCCACCATTATGCGGCTCATGTTGTCTCTTATTGTGGGGAATCAGTGGTCCATCCATCAGTTAGATGTTCACAATGCTTTTTTATATGATGATTTAAATGAAATTGTTTTTTAAGCAATCACCGGATGAAAAGCTCTTTATGGTCTTAAGCAAGTGATACTAGCTTTGTATCAACGTCTCTACAATGCTCTTATGACCATGAGATTTGTTAGCTCCTCTACCGACACATCATTATTTATTTGGTGTAAGGCTAATTTGGTGAAGTTTGTTCTAGTGTATGTCAATGATATTCTCGTGACAAAGAATTCTACTCAAAAGATTCAACATCTTATCTTTGAGTTAGGCCACACTTTTGCTATTAAGGATCTTGATGCCCTCCATTTTTTTTCTTGGCAGCAAAGCTCTTTGAACTCCTCAATGACTAATGTTGTCCCAACAGAAGTATATTATAGACGACATGGCTGGTGCTAAACCTATTGACACTCCATTATCTAGTTCAGTCACTTTATCAGTTGGTTTCAATGCTAAGTTCCATGATCTGACTCTATACCATAGCATTATCAGAGCTCTCCAGTACCTCGCATTGACAAGACCTGAAATATATTTCCCAGTTAACAAAAATGTGACAATTTATGCAAACCCCAACTATGGATCATTGAACTATGGTCAAACGAGTCCGTTGCCTCAAGCACACCATCCATTTTGGCTTGCTCATTCAACCCTCTATTAGGTTGAGTGCCCTGATGATCGTAAATCCACAAGTGGTTATGTGGTGTTTTTGGGCCCAAATATCTTATCATGGAGTTTCAAAAAGCAACATATGATGACCTACTCAAGTAGTGAAGCTGAAAACCAATATGTTGCCAACACAACAGAAGAGTTAATTTGGGTCCAATTCTTATTACAAGAACTTGGGTACAAGCTACCGATCCCACCAGTTTTATGGTGTGACAATGTTGGTGCAGCTTATATAGTTGCTCGCCCTGTCTTTCATAATCGTAGTAAGCATTTGGAGATCGATGTACACTTCGTTCATGATCATATTGCCAATAGGCAGCTTATAGTTTGTCACATTCCCTCTTGTTAGCATGTAACCTACATTCTCACTAAACCATTGCCATGTACAAGATTTTGTGAACTCAGATCTAAACCCAATGTACATCTCGGGCTGTTGAGTTTACTCGGGGATGTTAGAGATATGAGCACGAATCAGTCAAGGTCAGATTTGCATGAAGGTCCAGACTTAAAACTGAAATTAAATCTTACCCAATAGAAGATGAGAGAGGTCAACTACCTTTAAAAAATCAAAGATCCATGTCAGTATAGCAAGATAACCACTATTCAACTACCTACCTAATATATGTCTTGATTATAAGAGATTCGGAGGATGATGGAATCTCCTTCCTTATGTTCAATCTTCTTCCTTTTGTACATCTTTTCTATTTCTACATATAGTGGAAACTCGCCTGAACAAGATTATTTTGGAGTGAGATCTCTAGTGGATATACGTGGTAATCACCAAACCACGTTACATAGTTCTCATGTCTCTGTAGTCTGTACTTTCTCAACAATCAGATCCACATTCTGTTTGGGTTCTTCATCAAGAATTTGAGTTCTAATCGAATCAAAATTGAACGGATATCATAAGTATTCAATCAATCACTTTATGTTGGATCAAAGTTCATTCCTACTCTTTTTATTCAAATTTGAATCTAATTAGCTAGGATCCCAGTCGATTGGATTCAATAACTACATCCAAACAGAACCTAACATGTTTACATCTCCACTTACACATATCTATTCTACGTCATGATCCTAGCACTTCGCTCATGGGATTCTATCCAATGAAAACAGTAGACCTGTAATTTGATTAATGTTTATCATGACAAATTTTTTAAAGTCCTTTCAAGTACAAGCATTAGCTTCCATGGTATTTTTTTTATTATTTATAGTATTTGTGCATATTCTCGATTTGCATACGTCCTTCTATGTTGCAATTCATGACATGTATAACTTCTTTCTTAATCCATTCAAATATAGTTAGTGTATATAGATATGTAGATCACATCAATATTTTCATGCTTAAAGTTAAAGGGCGTGTGTTGAAGTATTTCACATCTTGTTTAAGCTTATTCTGTCTAAGACCGTCTACAAATAATTCATATTGTTCAATGAAGCGAAACATTGTTAAACATGAATACAAGGTTTTTTTCGGTGTGGCATGCATAGATTCAGCTCTTTGTGTGTTTATCATACATGCACAAAAGTATTGTCTTTCATATGTCAATGTTCACTTCTCTTTGTCTGCATATAAATTTTGTAACCACACAGTCTTCAAGGTCGTAGATCTAAATCATTTTCTCTTAATCAAACATAAAGTTGACCTCGTCTACGCTCTCAAGTACACACCTTGTAAACTTTTTATCAAACCTTGTCTTCTGATTAAATGTGTCATATGTTCTTTGCTGGATTTTGAAAGATATGTCACAAACATAAGCGATGATATGCATCTGGCCATACATGAGACACTATAGCCGCAATTGCATGATCATCATCTGTAAGTACAGCTTCAGGGTGTTTTCCATTCATTGCTTGTATAAATACTCTGAACAACAACTCAAAGGTTTCTTTAGTCTGAAAAATAAAAATTAAAAACGGAAAAGAAAACACAAAAGGGTTTCATGTTTCCTTTTTCCCCCTCTGCAGAGTTCCATTAAAACATCGCACAAGAGTGAATCCCTCTCTCCCCTTTCTCCCCCTTTTCACTCTCCTTTGGTCTTTGTCTCACATTCTTTATTTGCAGCATCCTCCCTCTCGTAACCTCTCCTTCCTCTCTCTCTCTCTCTCTCTCTCTCTCTCACTTTGTAGTTGTTATATACAAAAATGAAAAACTAAAAAGGTAAAAAATCAAAATTTCATTTTCCCTTAAGGGCTTATAATCTTGTAGAGATCTAACCCTCCTACCCTACTTGGATGTTAGACTTGATTTGGTCTAATTTTTTAGTAATACTTGCTCTGGATGGATGTTTATCTGATGCAAATCATGTCTTCTAAAATGATTGATACTTTGTGCTCTTAGTTGTTGGTTTCTAGACTGTTTTGATGACGTGTGATCTCACCTATGATTTCTACATTGTTAGCTATAGTGGTTTTACAATGTATGTCTTCTAATGTGGGTACAAGACCTCCAATCTCCAATGGAGCAGCAACAGGACTATTTGGCACACCTTCAACTGCCACTTCTAGCACCTCTATTAAGTCTGATTTCTCTTCACTGACACAGGGCATGTTTACAAAATGATAGGTGAGGACTGAGGACACATTTCAGGGTGGCACTGTAGGGGATTACAGTTTGGTAATGGTGGTTTAGTAGTGCTACCAAGATTTCTCGCATTCTTCCTCTGCTGAGTTCCAACATTCAGGCAGTTCATTTTTTTGAGGCCATGAAATGCGTCAGTGGATGTGTTTGGAGTAATAAAAAGCTGAATGAAATTGCATAGTTATGTACGGCCATGTATCAAGGGTTCAAATGAGGTGTTCATTTTAAACAAATATATTGGTTGTATAATATTTCAGAGCTCATAAACGTACCTTGAGGTGACAGAGGATATTGGTTTGTAAAATTGTTCCTCACCTGTTATAATTGCTCCTCACTTTTTTTTCCTGCATCTCTCTCTCTCTCTCTCTCTCTCTCTCTCTCTCTCTATATATATATATATATATATATATATATATATATATATATATAGGGAAATGAAAACCTCTCAAATGGAAAACCCTCTCAAACCTCTTCAATGAATGTTTTATTGGATTTTTTATGCTTTTTTCAAAATTCCAACCATATAGATGAGATCTATATGCATGTTTTTATAGGAACAAGTTATTAGATCATTTGATTCTGATGCATGGATAGGTTTTTATAAGTTTCAAAATCAATGGCGTACAATTTTCATAATTTTTTGAGGCTCCAAATACCATTTTTCTATCCAAAATTCATGATCAATTATTGATTTATAGTAAATCAATCATGTTGAACACACCTGTAAGGTCAGAATTTTGAAAAAAAGAATAAAAAAATTCCATTGGGGAGGTTTTTCATTATATATATATATATATATATATATATATATATATATATATATATATATATATATATATATATATATATATATATATATATATATATATATATATATATATGCTACCCACTAGATTAAGTGATTGTGTTTATAAGTTAAAGAATCTTAGTGAATTCATCAATTATAACTTGGATTTCCAACATGTCTCTTGTCCTATTAGTGTTAGAAAAGCTGGATCTGATTTGAGCTGATATGAGTTGGTGCAGGTATCAGTTTTTTCCATAAAATCAAACTAAGCCCATTTATGTAATAATGTTCTATTTATTTTGGGTTGGTTTTTTTCTGATCCTCTAATCTATTGGCTATTTTGCCTGGCCCTATTCAAGCTGATTTTGATATATAAGTCTAGCTTTTTACTATATATAGTCTTATCGAATGACATGACACCAAGAAGCAATGCTTACAATTACACCTTGAGAAATCTGAATGATGGAAGCAATATGCCTATATGTGTTTCCACCACAAGCAATGCATACAATTAGCAACATCACCCATGAACCAACGTTTCATACACTTCCAGATAATCACATCCCAAATTAATTGTTGTGTTGCATAGACATATATAAGCAAGACCATTAACTTACGTTGAGTTAGGTAAGGCCACATAGTCTGTCATTCCTGCTTATATGATAAAACCATAACGAAGGTAAGCTGCTCCTTTATTATAAAGCCTGAGGCAATTTCAGAAATGGAAATTAATTTCCAAGCCATCTCAGTAATGGTTATGCCATATGCACAAGAATACCATAAGAATTATTAAGCATACCACAAGAATACCATAGACAACACAATTCATTGCATATTGATGGACAGAGAGAGAGAGGTACAAGGTAACATGTTCTCAGATATGTTAACAGGTTCTAAAACCATACAAGGTAACATGTTTAATTTGGCAATCCCGGTAATCAACTTCTAATTGATCCCTTACAAAAGAAGTATCTAATGCATCTGTGCTTGCTGCAAAATCAGTCAATTATGTGGATACAGTCAACAATTTGAGGATTCCCATCAGATATAAAAACTTCATATGCATTTGTGCTTGCTTCAACAGCTAGTCCAGCTAATCCATATCCAGATCAAAGTTCCGGGATTCTTTTAGAGCTGCATGGATTGATTCTCACACATCACTTATAAGATGTATTGCATCTTTAGCAAACTCTTGTCTGGGTCTTTATTTGTTAATTCAGAACTGGCCTGTCAAGTTTCTACAATTTTTTTTTACTTTCACAAAGATCACACACCTCCAAAATCCAATCATGATTAGGCAAGAGCTGGAGTTCCTCTTTTCACATGCCTGCAAACACCAAACCACCAAATTAAGTGACACCAGGTCTTGCACAAGGCCCCCACGTCCGATTACATATTGACCAATCATGTGATGGCGTTGTTTTGCATGTTCAGGAATGTTGCCTAGTTCCTCCATCTCCTTGAATAGAAGCAAGTCAATTATCTGTTTAATGCAGCAGAAGCATAACAACAGTCTAACACTTATCAATAACCATTAGAGAGAATGCTAACTTGAATGATTTCAGAAACATGGAAATCAAAACCAGGGACGATTCTATTGCCTCTAACATCAACATCTACAATAATATCAAGGTATCTTTACCAATTTATTGGCACAAAATAAATTTGAGTTTGCCAATGCACCAGTTAAACCTGTAATATCCCTGCAAACCAATACCCTGAGCACATATACAAGACAAGAATCAAGTGAACAAGGAAACCATGTACATTTTTGTGACTTATCCGAGTAACAACATTAATTTTTATGAATAATGCTGGGATTTGTTCCCTAAATTTCATTTATCAAAATGTCTCCAATATCAAAAATTTATTTACAATATAAAATGAACACCTGATCTGAACCCCCAATACATGGCCATACCATAACAACTATGCAATTCCATCCAGCTTTTTATTACTCCAGACACATCTGCTGATGCATTTCAAGGCCTCAAAAAATTGAAGCGCCTAAATGCTGGAAATCAACAGAGGAAGAATGAAAGAAACCCTGATAGCACTACTAAACCACCATTACCAAACTGTAATCCCCAACAGTGCCACCCTGAAATGTGTCCTCAGTCCTCATCTGTCGTTTTGTGAACATTCCCTGTGTCAGTGAAGAGAAATCATAGCTACCAGACTTGATAGAGGTGCTAGAAGTGGCAGTTGAAGGTGTATCAGATAGTCCTGCTGCTGCTCCATTGGGGACTGGAGGGCTTGTACCCACATTATATAAACTGTAAACAAAAATTTAATCAGACATACATTGTGAAACCACATTAGCTAACAACTTAGAAATCATAGGTGAGACCACACATCATCAAAACATTCTAGAGACCAACAACTAGGAGCACAAAGTATCAACCATTTTAGAAGACATGATTTGCATCAGATAAGCATCCATCCAGAGCAAGTGTTACTCGAAATTACACCAAATTAGGTCCAACATCCTCGTAGGGCAGGACAGTTAGATCTCTACGAGATTATAGGCCCTAAAGGGAAAATGAAATTTTGATTTGTTACCTTTTTATTTTTTTATTTTTGTATATAACAACTGCAAAGCAAGAGAGAGAGGAAAGAGAGGGCAAGAGAGAGAGGACGCTGCAGATAAAGAGCGTGAGACAAAGAGGAAAGGAGAGTGAAAAGGGGGAGAAAGGGGAGGGCGAGGGACTCACTCTTGGGCCTCCGTTCGATCGCCTTCTGTGCGGTAATGGTGGAAGCAGAGAGAGAGAGAGAGAGAGAGAGAGAGAATACCTTGCTGCACTGTTTCAATGGAACTCTGCAGAGGGGGGAAAAGGCAATACGAAACCCTTTTCGTGTTTTATTTTTATTTATTTTTTTTAACTTGTTAAAGACAGTCTTTTCAAATGGGAAACGAGAGTGCCACGTGGAATAATCGTGGCACCTCTTTCAATGGACAGGATCGTCAAATGAGAAAAAATATCATTTGAAAAATGACATGATCTGGACCTGCCAAACTCCAGCTTTGTTTGAAACAAAAACATTATTTTGGAAAACATACCACCTATCTTTTTTAATTTAAATGTGTGTGCAATGAATACCAGAATTCCAATGTGTAGCTGACTCTCTTTTCAATTATTCAAATACATGGCCACCACATCTGTTACTAAATAGATTAATTACAGTTTTTCCTGTAGTCAAGTTTAATCATTGTTAATAACTAAAGTAAAAATATACCCAATTCACCGTATTTAAGGCTCCCTCTAGCTTAGACATCAATTTTGCATTAATGAGAACGCAGAATAGTTTTTGTTTTGTTTTGTTCTGATAAGCAATCTAGCTAGGGTTAGTCCGACCTGATCAGTCACACTGAATGATTAACTTACCAACCATTATTAGAATCTTTAAGGAAAATGAACATGTTAAGCATTATTAGAGTAAAAAAAAGTCTAGAGGATAAGTATTTGGACAGCTAAAAGCAAAACTAAAACAAGTCCAGAAGGCATTTATTCAGATAACTAGAAAAGGTTAAAAAGGGAATGACAGGTAACCCCTGGCTGATGACTGGCCGAAAAATAGCCGGCTGGCCATTCTTTTTCTTTTCTTTTTTTTTGACATGATTGGTCATTTTCAGGCTAGCCACAGATCAAAAAATGGCTGACCAGCCATTTTCCTGACAGCCAACTTTGTGACCAAAAACCTGAAAAACCAGGGTTTTGGTGACCCAAACAGCCTAACATGGGTTAGTTTTTGGCAAACCAGGTTTTGCCTCCCTGTCATCCTAACAGGGCTTAAAAGAAGGCATTTTGAAAAGAAACAAGTCCAAAAGATAAATAATTGGACAACTTGAAGAAAATTGTGTGATTTGAATTAAGAGATTTTCAGGTATAAGTTTGAATTAGTAAAGAAATATGGTAACCCAAACTAACCGAGTTAGTTTGGGTTAAGTAAACAATTGGTAAATGAACCGAACTAACCGAATAGAGGGTATTTAATCTCAGCTCTTTCTTGTGGCGAATTGAGCCGAGATCGAGCTCATGGTGAGCCTGAGTTAAACAAGCTGGTTCCATGAAAAGAATACATTTTTCTAAATTGAAAATACTAAAATTTAGACTGTAAAACCCACAGCTCAAAGTGACCCATTTACAAAATAAATGCATTATTTTAAAATTTTAAGCAGGAGGAATTGAATCCTAAGCCAATCACTTCAACCATCTACATTCTATGACATAAAATATATGAAGTATAGTTAATGAGCCTATACGAGCTCTTAAGTCACCTTGCTTTTTGAGCATTTCTCACAATATTTTCTGGCAAATATAATTGGCTTTTAAAAACACCTAAAATTTATGATTAAAAGATGTTTTAAATCTGAAAAGCAACGATCCAAAGGTCAATTCCCACACACTATACCATGACAGCAAATCAGGTGCAATCGCATTACACACTGTAGTGTGCTGCTGCACCTGATCTGCCCTCCACATTTTGCTGGGCCATTGACAAACTGCTCCCCTGAGATGGGAGGGAAGTCAGCTGCAGCAGCACACTCAAAATGTTAATATGTGATTGCACCTGGCCTGTCCTCTTCCATACCGAATCCATGTACGAGTCAGACTCGAAACTTGCAATAATTGAGATCCCAATGGCAGTATGATGAAAGAGTCGTGACTTCAAAGATGACCAAATCCTGGTCGATCAAGTATCTGGCCACATGCCCAAAGGGTCGCAATAGTGCATGAGAGCGGCCTCAATTTTGATCTAAATCCTTTTGATGTTTAAGAGCTTGTTGAAAGACAAACCTCTTAACTATACAATTGTTTCTTGCATTAAATACTTTTTCAAGTGGCTAACTAGTGGGGCTTTACCCTTCACCACCAGCTGCACCAGCCAGACCAGTATGTGAGCCAATAGCACTCACCTAACTATTCAAATTCAATTTACACTAGAATTCCAATCTTCAAGTATCACAAAAATAACTTCCACATGGTGAAGGCCACCCGCTTTCCTTGGAGAGAAAAGAAAAAAAAAACAGGAAAAAGAAAAAAATTAAATCCCTACAGCCAAAAACGGCACTTCCTTTTTTTTAATGAACATAAATGGCATTTCTTGAATTGCAATATTGAAAACAGAACTAAGCACCCAATCTGCTTAACCTTATAATGAAGGACAAAAATGACAAAGATTTGACAGCGTGCGTGCACACACACACACACACACATATATATAGTAGAAGGAAACAAAAGTTTTTAAAACACTTCAAAAAATGGTATTTAAACCTTTTGACAAACACCAACAATTGAATTATGAGTATTATATCATATATAAAAAGGGTGGCCACCAACACACATGCATGCACCCACTATGAAGGTGGTCATTGCTAGACAGTTTCTTCATGCACAACAAATAGGTTAAATAGCATTCTGCACTACCCACAAAACCCATTATCCCACATCCATCCCCTATTAACACCCACAACAACCCCAAAAAAAGAACCAAGAGAAAAATGAAAAATCTCCAAAAAGTAGAGGAAAAAGAATCTGGTTTCTACACACCTAAAGCTAGCCCAAAAACCATTAGCCTGTATATCTATGTTAAGCAATCCATGTTTGAAGAGGAGACTTCTGCAATGGAGTTGAGATGCTTATGTGGGTGCGCTTTCTGAACGGGCGGCGCCTTGTTCACACCTTGGCGTGGCACCTTCACTCCTCTTATCAACTGCTCATGTATGACCAACACATATAGTTAGCCCACCAACTCAGAGAAAGAGAGCATCTTAACATGCAATACACATCCTATACCATGCATATATAAATGAATGTCACGCATGAGAGAGAGAGAGCATGTCAACATGCAAGACACACAAACACACACACACACACACACATATATATATATATATATATATGAAAGAGAGTGAGCATGTAAACATGCAAATTGCATCCTATGCATAAATGTGCCTCGTGATGCGTGCACATGACATGTGAGTAGGGGTGTCATCAGGTCAGGTTTGGTTCGGACCCAGGTAGAACGAGACTTGAACCAGATTTTTGGGTATGGTATCGGGGTCTAGTATAAGAGAAACCATACCTGGACCGGATAAGAACTACATGAACCAGACCCTGACCATACCCGGTAAAGTAATATTTTTTTTATCATTTTTACATTGAAAAATTGCGGGTCTTAATCAGAACTTAGGTCATGTATTAATTGGACCCAGGTCTTAACGGGTCTTCTTATTTGTCACCATGACCCGACCCTTTAGGGTTTGGTCCCGGTCCGTGTAAACCCGACCTGTTGAGACCCCTACATATGAGAGAGAGAGAGAGAGAGAT
Source organism: Nuphar pumila (assembly GCF_984573655.1). Taxonomy (NCBI): domain Eukaryota; kingdom Viridiplantae; phylum Streptophyta; class Magnoliopsida; order Nymphaeales; family Nymphaeaceae; genus Nuphar; species Nuphar pumila. The sequence goes on along the minus strand of NC_143252.1, from coordinate 2,213,521 downwards.
TACATATTTGCCACATTTAACATCAGAATAAATGACAATGAAGTCCCCTTCCTGCAGCCCGTTTGATCTCACGAAATCACCTGAACCCCAAAAGGAGAACAGATTAAACAAATCCACAAACACCAACATTCAACAGGAATCTTATTAAATATCAGAAGCCTGATGACACGCGTAGAGCATGCATGTGTCACGTCACGCATCATTATACCTGTATTCTCGAGGAGATACATCCTACTCTTGTTGTTCGGCCAAAACCTACACAGTAATGCTCATCCCCATCAATCAAACAAAGAAAAATTATAACAAAAGTAATAACAATCTTCAGCTTGATCATGCCCAATGATCATAGTACATATAAATTAACCAGGATTATGAAAAACTAAAGCCATTCCTATATTACCAATAATCATGTTTGTACCTGTAACGCATATTCCACACACGTGAAGTCCCGATATCCTCCATGGCTATTGAAATCCCATCTCTAGCTTCAAGCCCAGGAAGATGCGTCTCTGCCTCCTTCTGGTCAAACATTGCATCAATTCTCGCACACTATGTTTTTAAGATAATAAGATGATTGTATAAGAGAAGAAAGGAAAAGAGAGAGTTGCCTACTTTGGGGAGTACAATCCTTCCCAAGTTGCCCACATCACTTTGCTTCAACACTTTTTGAAGAAGAAACCTCAAATTCTTCTCTGTCTTCCATCCCTGAAACCATGATGATCTGCGCTAGTGACCCACATTGTTCATTTTGCATGGGAAGCTAGGGTTTGTGACATCCCCATCAAGGTATTAAACTACAAGCCTTACGTTTCTAGTCATTTCTTACAAACTCACCATCATAGTATGTATTTTTCTCTTAAAAATGTGAGGGTATATAGAAGATAAAGAAACTCATACAACGGTTTGCCACAGAAACGTCAATGATGGGTAGAAATTATAGCAGTGTGCTTTGAAACAAGGTTAACCATTTAAGTACTTCCATCGGTTAATTGTAAAAGGAGAAAAACCAAAAGAGGTACACGAATCAAAGGTAGATCATCAAGTATTAAAACTGCCGTATAATATAGAGGTCTATCATAGCAACAGAAGCATAACCATGGCATAGAATTAACAAAGGGATGCTTTAATTATATTGTAATATACATCATGATCAGATATATTCAAGCCTTAATCAACCCCTTCAACTAAAAACTAGCGTAAAGGAACCTGGAGATCAGATCTCACCTGATGCCTATCCAAAGTGGCCTGCCGGTGCAATGCCGGACCTTCATATAAAGGATTTGCGGAAGAAGGTGTCCAGAACATCCAATCGGATTGGTTATTGCCGCTGCCATTGCTGCTATCATTCTCCAACGCTCCTGCCTTCTCTGCGTCATTGTTATGTCTATGGTGGAACAAGAAGCGCCGGGGGCGCGCCATTCGCTTCTTCCTCGCTTCCTTCGTTGCCGATTTCGACATGCAATCTGGTTGTTGATCAACCATTGAATTGTAATTGCTGTTAGATCCAGGAGGAAAGCTCATTGTGGAATCATGAGAATATAATTGATTGGAGTGAGGCCATGATGCTGCCTCAACAAGATTATCACAAGGAGGTGGCATAGATGAAAGTGGGTATGGTTGGAGGCTGGGCAACCCATACCCCATCTCCAAGCCAGGGTACCCCATAACTGAAGGGAAGGAGGCCATGAAAGGATCATAAACAGGTGATGGATGGCAGGGAGGAGACACAAACCATGAATTGTTGTTAGGAAAAGGAAATCCTTGTTGTTGATGATGATAATAAGGCAACTTGGAGATGTCATCACAAGAAGGAAAAGATGGTTTGTGCTTCTTTTGAAGATGGTGGTTTTGCACCCAAGTAAGAATGAGTTTTAGCAATTGTAACATCCCCTTCTTCCCTCCCCCTAATCGCCTAACAGCACTCTCTATGGTGGACTTCTTCAGCTTGATGCTCCTCAAATCTTCAGGAGAGATGGACTCTCTGTTTGATTTCAACCACTCAAAAAACACTTGGGCTAATTCCTGAGATGGACTGCTGCTATTCTCCTGTCCCTCTTGCTGACTGTCTTGAACGGTTGGGGGGCTCCCCACAAAGCAATTCTCCTCCTCCTGAGGGCTGTTGGCCTGGGCATAAGGTGGGAACATGGAAGGGTCCCAAATATCAACAGTGTCCAATATGTCCATCTCTCCAAATCCATCAAAAATATCCATCACTTCTTCCTGCGGCTGGACCACCATTGCTGATGAACATGCAGCGTCCGCACTGCCGGTGGCCGCCGGCGACTGCACCAACGAATCGACGGGGTAGGAATTTGATCTAGTGGCATCATTCTCTTCTTTCTCTCCTTTGACAACCCATGAAGAAGATGAACAGGAGGAACTACAGGTAGATGAAGAGGAAGACGATGAAGATGTTGATGATGATGACTGCATGGGGGAGAATTCGGCAAGAGAAGGGAGGACATCATGGAATAGTGCTGAAGCATCAACACCAAGCAATTGATCTGTGTCTATTGGATCACAATTCGCCCATTCACTCACCATTTCCTCTTTTGGGGCGTTGACACTCTTGTCCTCCCCCTTGTGATCCATTTCCACTTGAGTGTTGCTATCATTGTTATTACTACCATCTCCCTCCACTTTCTGTGGATCGGCCATCCTTTTTGTTAAACTGATGCTGACTCGCTCCAAGTATAAAAGAAATCCTAATATCACGCTGCCCTTAAAAATCTTCTCTCCTCCCCTCCCTGAAAACGCTATCCCTCCAAGAAAATGACCCTCTTTGCCCTCCCTCCTACCTTGAAGAAGAAAAAAACAGAAAAGAACAACAAAGAAAAGACTCTTGTTTCACTTTTCACTCTAGCAAGACACTGTGTGAATGTCTTTTCACCTTCTTCAACCATGCATCATCAACCCTAAAAATGAAAAATAAAATGAAATAAGAAACAAGGAAAAAAAAGTAGATCCCTGGTCCCTCAAACCCTAAAACAGATCACTATCCAAGAGAATGTTCCTCAAGATCTTTCATGAAAAAGAAGTGCAAAAAAAGAAAGAGAAACTCTGACCCAGCTTGCCTCACTTCTTCCTAAAGATTAAGACACCTTGAAGAACAGAACCCTCCCAAAATTTCTTTCATTCTTCCTCCTCTTGTGGCCATGAAACATGAGAAGAAGACCAACCAAGTGCTATACTTGCCTCTACTATCATATTGAAAACTAAGAACTGCAAGTCTCACTATTTTCTTTTTGAAATCTCCTCTCCTACCAGGGTGAAAAACTAAAAGAATTTAAGACCCACAAATTTTCAGAAGAAACATATCTATACAACATTACTGAAACGTCTGTAGCACCCTCCTCTCTTATATATAACAAAGTACAAAGGTGTAACAAAGATTAGTCAGCCACAAAAATAGAAATTTACTAAATAGGGAATAAAAAAATACATAATAAGTCTCTTTCTCTGTCTCAAAAACCCTTTTCCCACCTTGAAAGAAAAGCTAAAAAGAGTCTTCTCACATTTTCCCTTCTTTCACACTTCGATTTATGAAGGCCACGGACATTTGAAGATAAGTTCAAACAAGTGATAGCCTTTCTCTCTCCTCCCCATCTTTGTCTTGAATGGGGAGCCATGGGAAAGAGACGAGAAGCCATACGTAAGGAGTTGAATGGTGACACTATCGGTGACTACCATTCTCACTCTTTTCTCTCTCTCTTTTCCTACCTTCACCGTCTTTTTTTATCGTTTCTCTCCCATCTTACGCAGGAGGCCTTGTCTTGATTCGCCTTCCAAACGGCGACGGGCATAAGTGAAGGATACGTGTCCCAAGGAAACAGCCCTTTTTCTCTCTGTTCCCTGCTAGATCTCTCTCTCCCACGATACCACGTTTCATTGTTTTTCTTCACCATTATGGAAGACGTTAATAATTGGTAGTTAACTAATTAATGTAGCTTAGTTTCGGTTTAGTAAATACATGAGATGCTTCTCGAAAGTCGAAACAGGCTCGTTCTAGTTACTTCCAACATGTCCCGGTTTATGAGTGTGATCGAGGTGCCTAGGCTCTTTCGATAGGTTCTAGTGCACTATCGAAATACCAATCGTGTCCCTTGTTCATCAATGACTACTAGTGACTTAACAATGCCCTTATAGGCAAGTAATAGCAGGAAGGTTCTCGAGTAATGCTTAGGGTTGCAAATTGCCTAATATCCTTAGGCCTCTAGGTGGCTTGTGGTTGGGGGGCTTCTCTTCCATAGATGAGAAAGACATCATACATTCCACCTTTAGCCAAATCCTCGAAATTATGAGCGGGGGTCCTTTTGCCTGGTTTGCTGCGCCAGTTTTATGGATTGGCTCTTGCCTGCTCCCTTCTGACAATTATGCCCTGCCTAAAATTGGAACTCTTCAAACACAAAGAGGAAAGTGAAACTACAATTTAGGAAAACGAAAGGATACAAGAGACGGTGAAAGGAGAAGAGCAAAAGAAAGATACGAAAAGGAAAAAAAAAAAACCCACTAGTTATCATCTATTTAGAAGAAGATGCTGAACTTTTAACTTATTGCATTCAACCGACTACTTCATATATACGATTACATTTTAGATTGCCGCATAAACTAAGTGTACAATTACATTTTTTGACATCATCCTCAAAAAAAAAAAACACTACAGTGTACAACTATATTGAGTTCTACTACGGTATAGAACCACAATAACTTATAGTTGTATACATTTGATTTACATAGATCTAATATCCAAAAGAAAAAACTAACATTTGAATAAAGTTTAATTACATGTCTTTGTTATTAATTTCATGCATTAAAATTGACTCCAAATTTATACTTTATATTATTTTAAAATCGTAATATTTTCATGAATTGTGATTAGTCAATTTTTTATCATGTTAGAAATCAAATCTTGTGATGTGTTGGACATGATGAAACCTCTCAAGATAGTAATTAAATTATGTTGAATGCATATGGCTAAATCTAACATTTGGTACCTAAAATCCATGTAATCAAGAGAGTGTGTGTACTACAATAAGGTATCATGGTTCAAAACAGGCATCTTTTTTTTTATATTATATATCATCTTATGCTTTTTGGGTAAATAAATCGATAATAAGGGCATCTTAATCATAGAATTAATAAACAATCAACTAAATGATTGTAGGACGAAGCATGTTTTTGAAACGCAAACTAAAGTGTTTTTTTATACATATAACTGATATGCTTCGTGCCTTTTCCTAAATTAGGAACAAACACAGGTGAGGGTCCGTAACGGTAAAACCTACCTACTCACCGCCTTGCTAAAAACCCTAAGCATCGACTCATGGCCCATGCTTCCTTGAGCCTTATCCCCTAAAACCCTAACCCAAGCAGAAACTGTCCATGGATTGGGTTTGACTGTGCCTGACCAGATCCACACGACAAGATAGGACCTAGTAGGTCCAATAGGTTTATCTGATCAGGTAGGTAGTCGAATTTCGGCTACTATTAGACCTTAAGCTGTACCCGGGTCTGATTCCTTTTATATTTAAAGTTCGATTTTTATTCAACGCAAAAGCTGATGGGAAATGGGATATATTTGGAAAAGGGTCCATATATACCCAAGTTCCTTATCAGAGTCTGGATTTGGTTCAGTACTGCCTGTCCAACCAAGATATGGATCCGAATCACTTCTGTCTAAACCCACTTATATCAAATTTCGCGGGATCAAGTGCATTATTAAAGCATTAGGATTTATTCAAACTTATGTTCAGATCTGGATCTAATCCACTTCGGTTGCACATTTTACGGGATCAGAATTCAACCATACATCGTCAGATCTTAATGCGATCCAGTCTCATATTCAGGTCCATTGAAGAAAATGATTCAAGTATGTGTTAGGCGTGATCCGGCACTTAGCCAAAGCCGGGCCTTGCCAATTTCTCCCTATATTTGGTATGAAAAAACCGTATGTTGGTGAAGGTCCAGGTCCATATCCGTCATATATATGGTTCTGAACTCCAAAAGACTGTAAAAGAGTAGTTCGGTTCCTGAACTCTTGGCATCAGTAATGGAATAAATGCCGTTCTTGGTCATGCCAATGGTTCATAGTCACAAAAGTTTAAAACTTGGTCGGAGCCTTGACTGCTGGACGGGGGCAGTCAAGGTTTGATTCTCATGAGCGTTGCTCATTTGCGCAAGCCAATGCTTAGCATAGGCCTCGGAGACAGAGGTCCTAGCTTCAGAATTTTACATGCCGACCGTAGGTGTAGTAAGTCTGAAAGGTTGACCCAGCGCTATCAGGTCTTTGTGCCGGGTGGGTTACTAATAATAAAAAAAAATTAAGGCAATATGATTACCTTGGGCAGTTTTCTTTAAGATGGCCCACGAGGACCCAAAGATCCCAGCCCTTTGGCACTTTGGTGCACCTTCATGTGCTTTCTCTCTCCGTTCCAATTATAGAAAACATGATAGGGTCTCCAAATTTGGTCTGCCAATAGAAAACTTAGGGTTGCTTAATGGGGGGGGTGCAGTGCGACAAGCCAAGGCCAGGCCAGGGAAGACAGTAGGCAGCATGTGACGCAAAGTCTTCCAAGTGTCACAAGAGAATAAAGTACCTGGTTTTAATATAATATTGCAAAAGAACATAAGACGAAGTGGTTGGTACCTTCTAGAAGGGATTTCTTTGTTACGGAATAGCTTACCTAATAAATCTCTTTTGGCCTCCCTCCAAACGATCCCGGAACGGTGTTAAATGGCCTTTGAAATGGCTCTGAATGGGTTTCATCAGTTCGCCACGTCGTAGCCATCAAAAAGAGCTTTTCGTCGCCATAAAAATCATCGAATTCTGACAAGCAGCAGAAAAGGAAAAGAAGGCCGAACGTTGCTGTCGAAGACAAAAATGTGTCAAAGGCAAAAAAAAAAGTGCAACACGAGGACATCCAAAGAGGTCATCCATCACAGTACTACTCTCGCCCAAGCACGCTTAACTTCAAAGTTTTAATGGGATCTAGTGCTTTAGTGCTAATATGATCACACCCAATATATGCTGCGCGAAGAAATGCACTTATGCCCAACGCGGGAGGCCAGCGGCCCGCACCGCGCGAACCTGCGAGCCTCCCTCCAAACGGTCCCGAAACACACTCGGAACGGTGTGAAATGGCCTCTGAAACGGTCCTGAACCGACTTTGTCAGTTCACCACGTCGTAGCCATCAGAATGAGCTTTCCATCGCCACAAAAATCCTCGAATTCTGACATTGGCGTCTCAAGTTATGCTCTGGCAAATCGAAACTGCTACGTTTGTCATACGCCGCGGCCTGTGCCGGCTCTGCAATGCATACCGCTAGGATAGAAAGAAAGCAGAAAACATCGATCGCTAAGCGGCAAAAAAAGAAAAGAAGGCCAGATGTTGCTGCCGATGACAAAAAAAATGTCGAAGGCAAAAAGAGAGTGCAATACGATGACTTACTAGGTCACCCATCCCAGTTATACTCTCATCCAAGCACGTTTAACTTTGAAGTTTTGATAAGATCCGGTGCTTTAGTTCTGGTATGATCGCACCTGTTACATATTGCGTGAAAAAATGCACTTATGCCTCACGCGGGAGCTGAGCGGCCCGCATCGCACGAACCGGCGGGCCATCCTCGAAACGGTCCTGAAAAATGCCCGAAACGAGCTTAAATGACCTCAGAAATGACCCTAAACCGACTTCGTTCGTTCGCCACATCGTAGCCACCAGAACGAGCTTTCCGTCGCTACAAAAATCATCAAATTTCGACGTCGGCATCCCATGTTATGCTCCGACAAACCGGAACTGCTGCGTTTGTCGCACGCCACAGGCCGTCCTCGAAACGGTTTCAGAAAATTCCCAAAATGAGCTTAAATGGCCTCTGAAATGAACCTCGAACCGACAAAAAAGTGTCAAAGGCAAAAAAAGAGTGCAACACGAGGACTTCCGATAAAGTCACCCATCCCAATACTACTCTCGCTCAAGCACACTTAACTTCAGAGTTTTGATGGAATCCGGTACTTCAGTGCTGGTATGATCGCACCTGTTACATGTTGCGCGAAGAAATGCACTTATGCCTCACGCAGGAGCCGAGCGGCCCGCATCGCGCGAACCGGCGGACCCTCCTCGAAATGGTCCCGGAAAATGCCTGAAATGAGCTTAAATGACATCCGAAACGGCCCCGAACTGACTTTGTCAGTTCGCCACGTCGTAGCCACCGAAACGAGCTTTCCGTCGCAACGAAAATCATCGAATTATGCTCCGACGAACCGAAACTGCTACGTTTGTCGCACGTCGCGGCTCGTGTCAGGTGTCGGTGCACAAGGCGAGAGCGAAAGAGAAGCAGAAAACATCGATGGAACAGATACAGTGTGTTGCAAGAAAAAAAAAGAAGGTCGGATGTTGTTGTCGACGACAAAAAAGCATCGAAGGCAATAAGAGAGTGCAACACGAGGACTTTGTCCCAAGTTATGCTCCGACGAACCGGAACTGTTGTGTTTGCCGCACGTCGCGGCTCATGTCGGGTGTCAGTGCACAAGGCGAGGGCAGAAGGGAAGCAGAAAACATCGATGGAATAGATACGGTGCGTTGCAGGAAAGGAAAAGAAGGTCGGACATTGCTGTCGACGACAAAAAAGCGCCGAAGGTAAAAAGAGAGTGCAACACGAGGACTTCACAGGAGGTCAGTCATCACAGTACTACTCTCGTCCAAGCATGCTTAACTTCAGAGTTCTGATGGGATCTGGTGTTTTAATACTGGTATGATCGCACCCCTTACATGTTGCGCGAAGAAATGCACTTATGCTTCACGCGGGAGCCGAGCGGCCTGCATCGCGTGAATCGGTGGGCCCTCCTCGAAATGGTCCTGAAAACACCCAAAACGAGCTTAAATGGCCCATAACCGACTTTGGTCATTCGCCACATCGTAGCCACCGGAATGAGCTTTCTGTCACCACGAAAATCGTCGAATTCCGACATCGGCAACCCAAGTTATGCTTCAGCGAACTGGAACTGTTGTGTTTGCCGCACTCCGCGGCTCGTGTCGGGTGCCGGTGCACAAGGCGAGGGTGGTGTGTTGCAGGAAAGGAAAAGAAGGTTGGACGTTGCTGTCAACGACAAAAAAATGCTGAAGGCAAAAAGAGAGTGCAACACGAGGACTTCCCAAGAGGTCACCCATCCCAGTACTACTTTCGCCCAAGCACGCTTAACTTCAGAGTTCTGATGAGATCCGGTGCTTTAGTGTTGGTATGATCGCACATGTTACATGTTGCGCGAAGAAATGCACTTATGCCTCACGCGGGAGCCGAGCGGCCCGCATCGCGCAAACCGGCGGGCCGTCCTCGAAACGGTCCCATAAAATGCCCAAAATGAGCTTAAATGGCCACCGAAATGGCCCTGAATCGACTTTGTCAGTTCGCCACATCGTAGCCACCGGAACGAGCTTTCCGTCGCCACGAAAATCATCGAATTCTGAAGTCGGCGTCCCAAGTTATACTTCGGCGAACTGGAACTGCTGTGTTTGCCGCACGCCGCGGCTCATGTCGAATGCCGGCACACAAGGTGAGGGCGGAAGGGAAACAAAAAATATCGATTGAATAGATACAGTGCGTTGCAGGAAAGGAAAAGAAGGCAAAAAGCGCCGAAGGCAAAAAGAGACTGCAACATGAGGACTTCCCAGGATGTCACCCATCCCAATACTACTCGTGCCCAAGCTCGCTTAACTTTGAAGCTCTTATGGGATCTAGTACTTTAGTGATGGTATGATCGCACCTATTATATGTTGCGCGGAGAAATGCACTTATGCCTCACGTGGGAGCCCAGTGGCCCGCATCGCGCGAACCGACGGGCCGTCCTCGAAATGCTCCTGGAAAATGCATGAAATGAGCTTAAATGGCCTCCAAAACGGCCTCAAACAGACTATGTCTGTTCACCACGTCGTAGCCACCGAAACGAGCTTTTCATCGCCACAAAAATTATCGAATTTCGAGGTCAGCGTCTCAAGTTATGGTCTGGTGAACCAAAACTGTTGCGTTTGTCGCATGTCGCTGCTCATGTCGGGTGCCGGCGCACAATCGCACAAGAAGAAAGGAAAGCAGAAAACCCATCCCAGTAATGCTCTAGCCCAAGAATGCTTAACTTCGAAGTTCTGATGGAATCCGATGCTTTAGTACTGGTATGATCGTGCCTGATACATGTTGCACGAAGAAATGCACTTATGCCTCATGTAGAAGTCGAGCGGCCCGTATCGAAAGAACTGTCGGGCCGTCCTCGAAACAGTCTCAAAAAATGCTCGAAACGAGCTAAATTGGCCTCCAAAATGGTTCTGAACTGATCTCGGCAGTTTGCCACGTCATAGCCACTGGAACAAGCTTTCTGTCATCACGAAAATCGTCGAATTTCGACGTCGGTGTCCCAAGTCATGCTACAACGAACCGAAACTGCTGCGTTTGTGAAACCACCATTAAGATTTTCGTGTCCCAAGACATTATGCAGCTCGTGTCGGGTGCCTACGCTGCGGCGTACAAAGCAAGGTTGGAAGGGAAGCAGAAAACATTGATACAATAGATACAGTGTGTTGCAGGAAAGGAAAAGAAAGCTGGACGTTGTTGCCGATGACAAAAAAGCGTCAAAGGCAAAAAGCGAGTGCAACATAAGAACTTCCTCGAATGTCACCCATCCTAGTACTACTCTCGCCCAAGCACGCTTAACTTCGGAGTTTTGATGGGATTCAATGCTTTAGTGCTGATACGATCGCATCTGATACATGTTGCGCGAAGAAATGCACTTATGCCTCACATAGGAGTCGAGCAGCCTGCATCGCGCGAACCGGTTGGCCGTCCTCGAAACGGTCTCGAAAAATGCTCGAAACGAGCTGAAATGGTCTCTGAAACGGTTCTGAATCGACTTCTTCAGTTCGCCACGTTGTAGCCATCGGAATGAGCTTTCCGTCACTATGAAAATCGTCGAATTTTGACATCGGCGTCCTCAGTTATGCTTCAACGAACCGAAATTGTTGTGTTTGTCGCACGCCGCGGCTCGTGTCGGGTACCGGCGCTGCGGCGCACAAGGCGAGGGTGGAAGGGAAGCAAAAAACATCGATGGAATAGATACGGTGTATTGCAGGATAGGAAAAAAAGGTCGGACGTTGCTGCCGATGACAAAAAAGCACCGAAGAGAAAGAGAGAGTGCAACAGGAGGACTGCCCAGGAGGTCACCCATCCCAGTATTACTCTCACCCAAGCATGCTTAACTTTGGTGTTCTAATGGGATCTGATGCTTTAGTGCTGGTATGATCTCACCCGATACATATAGAGCGAAGAAATGCACTTATGCCTCACGCGAGAGCCGAGCGGCCTGCATCGCGCGAACTGACTGGTCGTACTCGAAACGGTCCCAAAAATATTTGAAATGAGCTAAAATGGCTTTCGAAATGGTCTCGAATTGACTTTGTCAGTTTGCCATGTCGTAGCCACCAGAACGAGCTTTCTGTCGCCACAAAAATCATTGAATTTCGACATCGGCGTCCTAAGTTATGCTCCGATGAACCGGAACTATTGTGTCTGTCACACGTTGCGGCTCATGTTGGGTGTCGGCGCTACGGCGCACAAGGTGAGGGTGGAAGGGAGCAGAAAATATCGATGAAATAGATATTGTGTGTTGCAGGAACGGAAAAGAATGTCGAACGTTGCTAGCGATGACAAAAAAGTGCTGAAGGTAAAAAGAGAGTGCAACACGAGGACTTACTAGGAGGTCATCCATCCCAGTATTACTCCCGCCCAAGCACGCTTAACTTCGGAATTCTAATAAGATCCGGTGCTTTAGTGCAGATATGATCACACCCAATACAAGTTGCGCAAAAAAATGCACTTATGCCTCACGCGGGAGCCGAGCGGCCCCCATCGCGCGAACCGACTGACCGTCCTCGAAACGGTCATGAAAAATACCCGAAACAAGCTGAAATGGCCTTCGAAATGGTCCCAAATCGACTTCGTCAGTTCGTCACATCGTAGCCACAGAAACGAGCTTTCCGTCGTTATGAAAATCGTCGAATTCCGACGTCGGCGTCCCAAGTCTTGCTTCGACGAACCGAAACTACTGTGTTCATCGCACGTCGCGGCTCGTGTCGGGTGTCGGCGCTGCGATGCACAAGGCAAGGGTGCAAGGGAAGCAAAAAACATCGATGGAATAGATACAGTGTGTTGTAGGAAAGAAAAAAAAGGCTGGGTGTTGCTGCCGATGACAAAAAAGCTCCTAAGGCAAAAAGAGAGTGCAACACGAGGACTTCCTAGGAGGTCACCCATCTAGTACTACTATTGCTCAAGCACGCTTAACTTCGGAGTTCTGATGGAATCCAGTGCTTTAATGTTGGTATGATCGCACCCAATACATGTTGCACGAACAAATGCACTAATGCCTTACGCGGGAGCCAAGCAGCCCGTATCGCGCGAATCGTCGGGCCTTCCTTGAAACGATCCCAAAAAATGCCTGAAATGAGCTGAAATGGCCTCCAAAATGGTCACAAACCGTCTTCGTCAGTTCACCACGTCGTAGCCAACGGAACGAGCTTTCTGTCGCGACAAAAATTGTCGAATTCCGATGTCGGCGTCCCAAATTATGCTCCGACGAACTGAAACTACTGCGTTTGTCGTACGCTGCGTCTCATGTCGTGTGTCGGCGCTGCGGTGCACAAGGCGAGGGTTGAAGGGAAGCAAAAAACATCGATGGAATAGACATGGTGTGTTGCAGGAAAGGAAAAGAAGGTCGAACGTTGCTGCCGATGACAAAAAAGCATGAAGGCAAAAAAAAAAAGAGGTCACTCATCCCAGTACTATTCTCGCCTAAGCACGCTTAACTTTGAAGTTCTGATGGGATCTGGTGCTTTAGTGCTGATATGATCGCACCTGATACATGTTGCGCGAAGAAATGCACTTATGCCTCACGCGGGAGCCGAGCGGTTCGCATCACGCAAACTGGTTGGTCGTCCTCAAAATGGTCCCGAAATTGTCCAAAATGAGTTGAAATGGCCTCCAAAACCGTCCTGAATCGACTGTGTCAGTTCGCCACATTGTAGCCACCGGAACGAGCTTTCCGTCACCACGAAAATCGTCGAATTCCAACATTGGCGTCCCAAGTTATGCTTCGACGAATCGGAACTGTTGCGTTCATCGCACGACACAGCTCGTGTCGGGTGCCGGCGCTGCGGCACACAAGGCAAGGGTGGAAGGGAAGCAGAAAACATCGATGGAATAGATACAGTGTGTTATAAGAAAGGAAAAGAAGGTCGGACGTTGTTCTCGATGACAAAAAAGCGCCGAAGGTAAAAAGAGAGTGTAACACGAGGACTTCCCAGAAGGTCAACACTCCTATTACTACTCTCGCCCAAGCACACTTAACTTCGGAGTTCTTATGGGATCCGGTGCTTTAGTGCTGATATGATCGCACCCGATACATGTTGCGTGAAGAAATGCACTTATGCCTCACGCGGGAGCCGAGCGGCCCGCATCGCGCGAACCGGCTGGCCGTCCTCGAAACGGTTCCGAAAAATGCATGAAATAAGCTGAAATGGTCTTGAATCGACTTTGTCAGTTTGCCACGTCGTAGCCACCAGAATGAGCTTTCCGTCGCCACGAAAATCGTCGAATTCTGACATCGGTGTCCCAAGTTATGCTTTGACAAACCGAAATTGCTACGTTCGTCGCACGACGCGGCTCGTGTCGGGTGCCGGTGCTGTGACGCACAACGCGAGGGTTGAAGAGAAGCAAAAAACATCGATGAAACATCCACGGTAACTAACATAAAAGAAAAAGAAGGTCGGATGTTGCTGCTGAAGTAAAAAAAGAGTACAACAAGAGGACTTTCTAAGAAGTCACCCATCCCAATATTGCTCTCGCCCAAGCACGATTAACTTCAAAGTTTTGATGGGTTCTGATGCTTTAGTGCTGATATGATCGCACCCAATACATGTTGCGAGAAGAAATGCACCTATGCCTCACGCAAGAGGCGATTGGCCCGTCACGCGCGAACCAGCGAGCCTCCCTCGAAACGGTCCCAAAATACACTTGAAACGGTCTTAAATGGCCTCCAAAATGGCTTTGAACCGACTACGTCGGTTCGCCACATCATAGTCACCGGAATGAGCTTTTCGTCACCATGAAAATCATCAAGTTCCGACATTGGCGTCTCAAGTTATGCTCTAACGAACCGAAACTGCTGTGTTTGTCTCACGCCGCAGCTCGTGTCGGGTGTCGGCGCTGAGACGCACAACGCGAGGGTGAAAGAGAAGCAGAAAACATTGATGGAATAGCTACGGTAACAGGTATAATAGGAAAAGGTCGGACATTGTTGCCGAAGACAAAAAAGTGTCGAAGACAAAAAAAGAGTGTAACACGAGGACTTCCCAGGAGGTCACCCATCTGAGTACTACTCTGGCCCAAGCACGCTTAATTTTGAAGTTTTGATGAGGTCTGGTGCTTTAGTGCTGGTATGATCACACCCGAGAGAGAGAGAGGGGGGCGTGTGAGTGGGTTGGGTATAGACCCCACCTTTCAGCCATTTTTTTAAACATCATTCCTCTTGTCGATGTTCTTTTCATTACAGGGGGTTGGAACACTAGATAGTGATTCCAAGGACTCGATGAATCCACATTCCCTGCATCTCATTGTTTGTTCACTATGACATTTTATCTGGCTGCATCATCCCATGATGCATGATCAAACAATCCCATAATGAACGATGAAACTGGACCTAGCATCAGGCCAAGGATCATAACTTTTACGGCTAACCTTGGCTACATTAAGTGGGAAGAAAACTCTAAGAAAGAAAAATTAGTCATTCAAGACTATAAGGAATGAGAATCACGCTGTATCCTAGAAAACAGGAAAAAGAAATGAAAAGTGTTTATGGATCAAGTTCGCAAAGAGTTGCAATGGTCTGAATTGCCACATCAAGGCCTCTTTGGTCAAAACAAATCTTGTCATAGACCTTACCCTTGGAGTAAGGGACTTCCCAAAAGGGATAAACAATGATATTCATAAGAAGATGGATATAATTATTAAGGGCTCCCCTTTAAGTCAAAT
Organism: Nuphar pumila; assembly: GCF_984573655.1. Taxonomy (NCBI): domain Eukaryota; kingdom Viridiplantae; phylum Streptophyta; class Magnoliopsida; order Nymphaeales; family Nymphaeaceae; genus Nuphar; species Nuphar pumila. The sequence continues at coordinate 2,198,458 of NC_143252.1, read as the reverse complement.
CCATTGTCCCATGAAGCCAATATCTTGGGCATCAACAAAATATGCAAAATATGATGCACTTTTCTCCATACCAGACCTTTCACTATATACTTAAACTAAGGTTCCTAGTACTACAAGGGGATTACTAGTTTTCTTGGTCCACCACCAATATACCCAAGCTGAAGGCTTTTGGTACTAGTGTAGGGATATGTAGATCCAAAATTAGACGGGTTAGAGGGTTTTGAAAATTCACACAAAAAGATGAAGGCTCTAGAATCAAAGTCCTAACAAAGTGGATAAAGAATTAAGAACATACATGAAGCAAACATTGTTTTCAACCAAAAGAATTTTCTAACTCGTTGGAGATTCTTATTTTCCTAGAAAAATCTATGTGATATGAAATTCTCCAACAATGCTTTCTATGTTATTTTCCTAGATTTATAGCAAGAAAGCAAACAAACAGTCTGATTAGAGTCTGATCATTGTTGAGACAACAGAGCATGCATCTAGTAACAAGGTGATGTGGGTCTCGTGGTTACTAGTCGTATTGAACTTCATAAATTTTTAAGAGATTAGACCAAGACGTTTAGTGTCTTGGCTTAGGATGAAGTCTTGAATCTCGTATGGTCTTTGCTCTTGTTTAGCTCCTTTCATTTGTCTGGTCATGCTTCTCAGTTCTTCTTCAGGATTTTTGACTCGCTCTGCATACTCATTGGATAGGGAATTTATTCCTCTGACCACCGACATTACTAGATCTTGGATTCTGATTGATCTGACTTTCCACATCGACACCTATTATGCCTTACACTTCTTTGTTTGTAGCTCTGCAATTTAGATTCATTTTCTAAGAACTTTTGTGGTGAAAAACATGCATCCTACAAAAGGGAAACACTTGGGTAGCGCAAAGAAAATGTGTGAAAAATGCATGAGAATATGAGAAACATGTTTGTCATGGTATGAGAAATGTGTTTCCCATAATTTTTTTGGTGTTTCCCACACGTTTCAAATGAGAATTACTCTCTCTTTGGCCTTTCTACTTCTAGAATGGATTTGATTCTTGCTTTAAATGCTTGAGATAGGCTCATTACGATTTTCTTAGTGAAAATCCTCCCTTCATCTTTTCCACCACAATTCTTGCATTTCCTCTACAACCGCATTTTTGTATCAGAGAACGGTTCTCATTCCATCATATTAGAAAAATCCAAAAAAGTGTTTGTGTACAAGTTTGAGAAGAATTTTACCATTGGCATGAAATTCGGGCTAGCCAATTGGGGGTTCTTAACAATTTAATGTCAAATCGGCAATCAATGTGGAGGAATCAATCATCTGAATCGAATCAAATTTAAAGACATTTCCATTAGATCCACCTATTTGGAGAACCCAAGATGTGAAGGATGTCCATAACATAGATATTAGGTGAAAATAGGTATTATCGAATTTGTTTTCACACGATTTTGAGTTTTCATTGATTGCATTTTACATGATTCTAGCATCTGATCATGTTTATTTGGAGATCTGAAGTGATTATGCATGAGTTTGAATTATTAGATACTTGAATGAATTTGTAGAAACATAGGTTTCATGTTTGATGAGTTTCTCTATTTCAACATGAAATTTGATTGATGATTTTGATGTTTGGTTGCTATTTTGAGTTGATTGGTCTATGGATTTAGGATTATTGAGCATGGACCATCATTTTGATGCCTTTAAATTCACATTTTGATGTTGATTTAGTTGTTTTAGATGGATTTAGAAAGTTTTTGAATTTAAAGAAGTATTTGATCGATTATATTTTCTTTTCCTCATTGCATAGGACTATGATTGTAGAACCTCTGTTTTATTAATCGGATTTTAAAGAACCCTTATCATGTTCTATCTACGAGCCCTCTTAAGTACCAGAAGCCTTCAGCTTAGGTATATCGATGGTGGATCAAGGAGACCGGTAACCCCCTTACAGTACTAGGAACCCATTTGTAGTTGGCCTCGCGTATCCATGGATCATTCAAGGAGATTTAAGAAACTTGTTTTTGAAATTTGGATTTGAGTGTTGTTTGATCTGTCTGAACTCTTGCTTGTATTATATCCTAGATCAAGGTTTCACCAATGGATCCCACAGATCCTCTAAGGAACCTAACTTTGGATTTGGGTCATAGTTTTCTGACCAACCTAAGTCCCCAAACCAAAACAAATCTAGAAATTTGAGAAATTGATGATCGAGAGGGTCGCCCGTATAAGGCTTCATGGCTATTATTATAAGCAAATTTAGCCAACGCTAGGTGGGAATCCCAATCACCCTTCCATTCCAGCATACAGGCTCTTAACATATCTTCAAGAGTCTGTATGGTTCGTTCCGATTGCCCATCTGTTTGGGGATGGAATGTTGTACTCAACTTGAGTTTCGTCCCCAGGGCTCTCTGAAGCTGCTCCCAAAAGTGAGAGGTGAACTTCGGGTCACGATCGGATATGATCGAAATCGGCACTCCATGGAGTCTAACGATTTCCCGAATGTAGATCTCTGCCAATCGTTCAGTTGAGTATCGAGTGTTGATTGGCAGGAAGTGAGCAGACTTGGTGAGTCTGTCCACGATCACCCATATTGAGTCATGTTGTCTCTTGGATTGAGGCAGCCCAACGATGAAATCCATCGTAATGCCTTCCCATTTCCATTCTGGAATCTCGATCCGCTGCATCTTTCCACCAGGTCGCTGATGTTCGATCTTAACTTGCTGGCGGATCAAACACTTCGAGACAGACGTAGCCACATCACGCTTCATACCCTTCCACCAGTACTTCCTCTGCAAATCTCGGAACATCTTCGTACCTCCAGGGTGAATGGTGTACTTGCTATTATGAGCCTCCTGGAGTAGTTCCTGTCTTAGCTCAGGGTTATTTGGAACCCAAATCCTTTCTTCCATCCATATTCCTCCATCTTCTTTCAAATGGAAGAAAGTGTCATATTTTTCAGCACGAGCTTTCAATTCCAAGTACTGGGGATCCTTGAACTGTTCGGCTACGATGCGATCGAGGAACTCAATGTGGATCGTCAAACATGACATTTGGATTCTGCCAGAATCAGCCAAAAATGACTTCCAGTTGACGAAATCCTCCATCAACTTCCATTGTCCGGTTAGGCTGGCCAGAGTGCCAACAGTCTTGCGACTAAGGGCATCTGCTACAACATTCGCCTTTCCAGGGTGATAGGAAAGCGTGAATTCATAGTCTTTGAGGAATTCCAGCCATCGTCGTTGCCGCATATTGAGTTCTTTTTGAGAAAAGAGGTATTTTAGGCTTTTATGGTCCGACATGACCTCAAATTTCTCTCCATACAGGTAGTGTCGCTAGATTTTAAGCGCAAACACTACTGCGGCAAGCTCAAGATCGTGGGTTGGATAGTTTTTCTCATGGACTCTCAACTATCGTGACGCATAGGCGATTACTTTGTCGTGCTGCATCAATACACAACCCAGACCTGTTCCCGAGGCATCGGTATAAGCAACGAAGCCTCCCTGACCAGAAGGTAAGGTAAGGACAGGGGCAGTGGTAAGCCTCTGTTTGAGAACCTCAAAGCACTCCTTACACTGGTCAGTCCATTCAAACTTGACTCCCTTTTTTAGTAATTTTGTCATGGGTACGGCGATTCGGGAGAAGTCTTGTATGAACTTTCGATAATATTCGGCAAGTCCAAGGAAGCTACAGACCTCAGTAATATTCTCTGGCTGCTTCCAGTCCATCACAGCTTCCACCTTCGCAGGATCTACGGCGATTCCATCTTTTGAGATCACATGGCCAAGAAACATCACTTTATCTAGCCAGAATTCACATTTTGAAAACTTAGCATAGAGTTGGTTATCTTGAAGGGTTTTCAAGACGATTTTCAAGTGCTCCACGTGTTGTTCCTTGTTCTCAGAATATACGAGAATGTCATCAATAAAGACGATGACAAAGCTATCCAAATATGGTCGGAATATCCGGTTCATTAGATCCATAAAGGCAGCAGGCGTATTAGTGAGTCCGAAGGGCATTACTACGAACTCATAATGGTCGTATCTCGTTCTGAAGGCAGTCTTGGGTATATCCTCTTCCTTAACTATGAGCTGATGGTACCCAGACCTGAGGTCGATCTTGGAGAACACCCTCGTTGTTCTGAGCTGATCGAATAAGTCCTCAATTCGAGGCAACGGGTACTTATTTTTAACAGTCGCCTGGTTAAGCATCCGATAATCGATGCATAACCGAAGGGATCCATCCTTCTTCTTTACAAACAGCACTGTGGCTCCCCACGGTGACACACTAGGACGGATGAACCCTTGTTCCATCAGTTCTTCCAACTGACACTTCAACTCACTGAGTTCAGCTGGCGCCATTCGATACGGGGCTTTGGATATCGACGTTGTTCCAGGTAAGGATTGAATTCCAAATTCAACCTCACGAAGTGGCGGAAGTCCTGGCAATTCCTCAGGAAATACATTGGGAAACTCTCGTACCACTTCCAAACTCTCAAGGGGTTGGTCGTTGGATTTTTCCACCGAGAGACTCAACAGGAAGGCCACACAACCCTTCCTAAGGTATTTTTGTACCTTAAGTGCTGATATGAGCCTTTTCTGTGGAAGAGGTTTGGATAACCGGTATTCCATCTTAGGCAATCCGGGTCGAGATAGAATTACTCTGCCCTCGCGGCAAAGAATCTTGGCATTATTCTGAGCCAACCAATTCATTCTCAGAATGACATCGTACTGTATCATATCGATCAGGATGGCGTCAGTAGGCAAGTGTTGCCCTGCTATCTCAATATCCAAATTTTTCACACATCGGATACATTTGGTGCGTGAACCCAACGGGTTATACACTTCGATCATTTTATCAATCGGTTGCACTGAGGCATGGAGTTGTTCGGTGAAATCGTCAGAGATAAACGTGTGAGTAGCACCACAATCAAACAAGACGTAAGTTGCATGTCCATTAACAGGTACGGTGCCTTCAATCAGGTCACCATTTTTGACTTGTTCAGTCGTTACAGCGTATACACGACCTGCAGCAGGCCTTTGTTCTACTTTAGGTGGAGGTCGTTGAAACTGAGAACATTGTGGCGCTGGTCGAGAGGGTCCGGCAGATCCGGCATTACTTCTCTGTTCATCTGCAGCCTTCTTGGCGCAATCCCTTATAAAGTGGCCCATCTTGCCACAATACAAGCACCCACCAATGTCACGAGGACATGGCTTTCCGGGGTGGTTCATACGACACCTTGGGCAGCTGAAGTTGGACTGCTGACCATTCGGAGTTGTGTTCTGTCTTGGCCTCACGACTTGTTGAGTGTTGTTCCCTCCTTGGAACTTCTTCTTTTGAAAGGGTTGTCGTGAACCCTGGCCACTTGGAAACGTCCTCTTACGATTCCCACCATTCACTATGGGCTTCTTTGCTATGATAACTTTAGATCGCGCCCAATCCTCTTGGATTTTTGAAGCTGCTGCTACTGCAGCCTGAAAAGTCGAAGGCATGCTTGTTATCACTCGAGATCGCAGCCCTTCGCGCAGACCATTCACATATTTGTCGGCCCTTTCTTGGTCTGTTTCGAACAATCGAGAGCAGTAGCGCTCTAGATTCTGAAATTTGGTGGTATAGTCCATTAGACTCATACCGCCCTGTTCCAACTCCAGAAACTCCATCTTTTTCTTGTTTCTGGAATGCAACGGGAAGTAGTTATCCATAAAGTCCTCTGAAAGTCAGTCCAAGGAATGACTTCGACTTGTGAGAACTGGATAAGTTTAGTGGTATCCCACCACTTCCGTGCATTGTCTTTCAACCGATACGTGCCAAAGTTGGTCTTTTTCTCTTCTGGTACTCCCAGTACCGAGAAGGCACGTTCTGTCTCTTCGATCCAACTCTCTGCGAGCTCAGGATCGGCTCTGCCAATGAAAACTGACGGGTCAAGCTTGAAGAACTTCTCATAAGTCACTCCTCCCAGGTGCTCGTTTCGTGGTGCGATTGGTTCTGGCCTTGTTTCACGGATGGCTGTAACCAGGTTGTTGAGTGTTTCCAACAGGAATCCTTGCGTATGGGACTCCTCGCTTGGCGTGGTTCTCCTCGTTGTAGGAGCCATTTATCTATGCACACACAAGCACTTGTTTTTAGTTTCTCAATGTATATATGGAAGTAAAAAGCTTTATTTACTTAATATACATCATATTTACACAAACATCGCCTTAAACCAAAACGTCATGCCGCACTGGCAGACTTTAGGCATTGAGAAACTATATACATGAGTCTACTGACTCCAAAACATCACCAGTCTCTTTAAGACTTGGATTTCTTTGATGATGACGAACTCCAAAAGGTCCATCTATTGCCACATGGCCTTGGAGCAGGCACTACTAGCTTTGGCTTGGGCGGCACTTCCGCACTAGCAAGCGAATATTGGGGATATATGAGGGACTCCAGTCCACTTTCCCAGTCAGCAAGATCAAGACTCTGGGAGTCTGGAATAATGATCGGCGAACAGAAAGAATCCCCTCTTTTGTTCCTGCCATTTAAGCTCGGCGTATGTGATGCCGGATTGTAGCTTGGCGAGTGATAGACCTCCGCAGGGAAGTTCAAATCAAAATCCCTCAACCTTGGTAATTCATCAGAAGATGTTGGGGTATGGTTGCTCCCAACACTAGAGTGATGCGGTCCACTGACACGCGAAGTCTCATCCCTGAGACCCTTTGAAGCCCGCCGACCCATATCGGCGGTATATTTCCTTTGGCACTCGTTAGCGGAATGCCCATCCTCGCCACAGTATTGGCAGTCTTGGACTTCGTACGGGCATATCCACTCATCGTGCATGACCTTGCAACGATAGCAATATCCTCGGGAGTCATGAGTTGCCATCTATACAAAGATGCACCCAGATCAGAACAAAAGTATAAAAACATATACTTACAGTGCGATATCGGGACCATGACGGATCTTGAACCAGGTTTCTCAGACTCATGCTCTGATACCAATTCTGTAACGCCCCGGATTCCCAAAACAAAGCTAAGTTTAAATTTTCATGAATTTCTTTTTTTTTCTTTGCAGCGGAACTTAGAAAAGCTTTTAGCAGCGGAATAAGATGATAATGAGTCGTCGGTTTTAGAAAACTCTGAGCACGTTGCAGGTATGTGGCCAAGCAACTCATTGACTACCAAAGTGTTCCATTTTATCGAAAATATATGTTTATTACAACACTACTGCTTAGAAAAGTAGTGAAGGTTCAATAAAAAGGAAGCAGTACAACTCTGTCTAGAGAAACCCTGAAACTCGATGCCGCCTTGCTCTGCATATCGCCACGCAGGTTCAACACCTGAAATTCCTATAAAATGGGGTCAGAACCACTGATGGTCTGGTAAGCATGCAGTCATACATCCATTCAACTCAAGTACGATAATGACCACTCAGGGTCGCAATGCGCAATAACGACGCTCAAGCATCCAAGACTTAGCGTATATCGCAAGAGCCTCCGTAGGGCTATGAGTTGAACATCCGCTCGAGTCCTCATGACTTAGAGCAAGCCTTTTCAGGGCTGTGATTTAAATAGCCGCTTAAGTCTCCACGACTTAGCCATGACCTCTTTCGGGTCTCAAAGTGATGTCTAGCTCAAGTCTTCATACTTGGCACATCTGTATCCCACGCATCTAAGGACAACTCCTCGAGCTTCGCTTAGTCGTGCGGATACAACACGGGTCTTTGCCCAGTCGGTCCAGTAGTATACCGAACACGACACCTTTACAAAGGTTATGCAGGACTGACTCAATAACGGCCATCCACGCATACATTCAAGCATCGCTGAACCTAAGCTAATGCATTGTTTCGATAATTAACCGCTCCCGCCTTTGGTACGCAGGTAGAGCTATTGTCCGGGCATCAACGCGACGTTCTGGGGGTTGATTATTCTATGTATTTTAGATACCCCAGAGGCCTGTTGACCCTATCCATAGTAGGGCAGTGTGTTTCAACTAAGAGAATCTTACTAGGCCCATATTTGGATGCATCCTCTACTTGCAGTAGTTGGGTTCAATCCTTAGATCTTAAGGATAACCACGACCCCAAAACCCATGAGTGACTGAGGTCATCGTGGACTCTATCAGGTCCAAAGTAAAATACGTGTCACTCAAGGCTGTACCATCACTGTCATTCCACAGTGAGCATAATTCCTGAAGGGGTCTGCCAGTCTTACAATTACTTGGACAGAATCTGCATGCCATTTAGGCAGCCCGTGCTTTTAGCACTACGGGAGTATGTACCCGACCCCATTCAGTCTGCCCCAACACAGTCATTACTGAGGGGGTACCCCTAACACGATTTTCAACCGCGAGGTATGTGCGACCTTAAGTCTTATTCATATGCATGCAGAACACCGCTCTTGGCACTTCGGCCACCACGAGCATCACACCTCTTTGGGTGGAAACAACACACTCTAGCTCTTCGGCCCTTACGAGTCTGGTTGCGTAACCGTTCTCAATGAGCATGCATATGACTCGATCTAAATAGATCGGCTACTCGACGTATTTTTACGCAACGAGTCCAAACCTAGCCAAGGCGCAACCTCTACTCCGGCTCAGCGGCCCTTACGAGCAAGGTGCCCTTGCAGGCACAAGGATACGAGCCGATCTGGCATCGTTCCATCAACAGACATCATTATGTCGTTCCATTGGTTCCAGCATCTCTTCTGCCGACCATTTCATCAGCACCTCCCCTGCTCTACTGTCAGTGGTGTGACGAACCCTTCTACGTTGTAGAGGGCAAACCATGAACTGGGTAGCACTCTGCTATATGTCAGAGTATCCTGCTACGTTCTTTCTGAGCTATTCTTAGCTTCTTCAGAAGTTTCAGCAGCACTTTCTCTCTCTTTACGGAGAAAGTGTGCGTTTCTTTTATCCATTTCAGCGGCATCTCCCCTCTTTGGTAGGAAATCGCCACGCTTAATTCGGGAAATGGATGCGCACCGTTGTGCGTACTTTGCATCCATCAAGGTTGCAGGAACCCTTGGCCATAGCCAGGCCATACATAATTGACTTAGTCTTTACGTAAAGAGCATTTTGCCAAAAAAGCGAAGCCTTTCCAATAGGGGCTTCATTCGTCAAGCAGAATCTTGAACGAGGAGCGGTCAAGGAATCGCATGGGCGATTTGGAGTTGATCTCCATTTGAACGCTCATTTATGCGCCATATATGTAGTATAAGCAGAAGCCTATGCTTTATACAGCGGCGGCGTAAAGAAATGCATATACTATTGTTCAGGGTGTGTAACTGAACAAAATATTCTACATATATAACAAAGCAGAAGCCTTGGCATCGTTCGACGTGACGGCGTAAGTAAATACATTGCAGAAAGCAGGAGCCTTGGCATCGTTCGACGCGACGGCGTAAGTAAATGCATAATCGGAAGTGCAGTAATCGGAAGTGCAGAAAACAAGAAGCCTTGGCATCATACGACGCGACGACAAAGGTAAATTACATAGCCTGTGCGATATAGGACGCGTCGGCAGAATCAGTAGATATACACCTAGATCCGTATCCAACGATAGTTACGAGGCGAGCGGGTGAACACCGAAGTATTCTGAAGGGCTCAACCAAGAACTAGGGTGAGATACCATTTTAAAAACGCATATACTGCGTGTTTGAACATAGATATATCCGACGATAGTTACGAGACGAGCGGGTGAACACCGAAGTGTCCAAAAAGGGCTCAATCAAGAACTAAAGCAAGATACTACTTCAGAAAGTATATTCTATATACAAACAATCAAAAACTTGAGAGAGATGGATCAACGAAGCGAACTTACTTCAAATCGAGGAAGAAACGGCTCCGGGTTGCTTCTTTGGCTTCGAGCCTTCCTTCGAGAGGTCAGACTAAGTCAGATGAAGCTGACTTAGTTGAGAAAGAGGTAGAGCAGGTCAAGCTACTCAACCTAAGTGGTTTGAACCAAACAGGGTTCGATCCAAGTCAATTGGGTTCAGCAGGTTCGAACTCAGCTCAAGTAGGCTAAGTCTGGGTTCAAAAATCCAAACCGGAATCTGGACCAAAAAGGACTTTGACTTTGACTTTAAACCCAACTAGGTTCAAGTCAAGTCAACTAGGTTTGGACCAGGTCAAGTGGGTTCAGACCCAGGTCAGGTGGGTTAGGACCAGGTCAGGCAGGCTCAGAACAGGTCAGGCAGGCTCAGACCAGGTCAGGTGGGCTAGGCTAGGTAGGGGAGGTTTAGGAGAGAGAGAGAAGGCAAGAGAGAGAGGGGGGGTCGATTTTTATGAGAAGAGAGAGAGTGGGGAGGGCTATTTATAGCCCAAGCCCACCTCCTCTTGGGTTTTTCCATGCCCCTTCTACCCCCTTGGCTTCTTTTTAATTCCAAGAGGTTCCTTGGTGTGGGGCCCACCTAGATATTTCCATGGGATATTTTGTGGGTCCCACCAGATATTTTCTGAGGAATATTTCTGTGGGTCCCACCAATATTTCTCTGGGTCCCGCAAGAATTTCGGGTTTTCGGTGATTTTTTTCCGAAAAATTCTGAGTACGCCATTCCCTTCGTATTGACGTAACTAAGAAAGTTGGCTCGCAGGAATTCTTTGATTTCATTCAGGTAGGAAGTTATGGCTTCCAGAGTGTTTGAGCATAAATTTGCGATTCGACGAATATCCTAAGTATAACTGGCTCGCAGGAATTGATTCGTTTCACATTCTGAGAAAAATGTTATTTTTACCGGTAAATGCCTCATGAATTTTATTCAGATATTTTCTAAAAAATTGCGGGTCTTACACATCAAGAGAGAAATGTTGGGGGGTAGGATGTTTCGACTTCTTTTTTTTTTAACTTGTGGTTCCCCCTATCTTATTCTTTTCGTAACAGAGGTTTGCAATAATGAAATCTCATTCCTGAGACGCAGCGGACACACACACCTGCCATGTCCAAAGTTTGTTTCAACGGGCGTGATTTGCTGTCATGCCATCCCAAATCACGCCTATCACGGTATCAAACAAGCCCTAAAGTGTCAAACCACATACACCGTTCTCTCCCTTCACGTTACCATCGCTATTGAGCGTTCAAAAACGTTTAATGATGATTTGTTTTTCCTTGCGATGATAAGAGTGAGAGAGAGATAGAAGAGAACCAATTGATCAATATCTCATTTCTGTTTTCACTCTGTCACAATCTCATTCTCGAGCAAATCTCAACCAGGTAATTTTTGGGTTTTTTTAGGGAAATGCAAAGAAGATGTCTCTATGCATCAAAGCAAGCTATATAAAAATATAAAGGATAATAACAGAACAACATAAAATTACCAAGAAAATAGGTTCACTTGAAAATATCACTATTTTTTTTGCCTTGTATTGATCTCTATGCGTGATGTTTGTGACTGGTTCCCCTTATACACAAACGACGATCTTTCTGCAATTGAAATACGAAGGATATTTTGCAGATAAATTATCATATTCTTCAATAAATGACAGTTGGCAACTTGACATAATATTAAAATGATTTTTTTTTGTAACAAGTTTTCCATATGTGGCGATATTATGACTTTTTTATGTTTTTAGTTACAAATGTGCCAAGAATTTCTCAATATTTTCTAAACCAAAACATAAAAGGCGTTCAATTTATCGGATATTTATCCCTTGCCAAGAATATACGCAAAACAAAATTTGTGATTGTTCTTTCAAAAAAAGAAATATTTGTGACTAGTTAATGCCCCCAAATGATACTTAAAAGTTAAGCTTGCAGTCAAACACTGCCACTTGTATAATGGGAGGGGTTTCAACTTTAGGAATTAATGAAATGGTAGAGAAAATTTTGCAAGATAACCTGTGAGCACATTTTAAAGTCAAGCACCCCAATGTTGTGCTATCACTGTTATAGGTAATCAGCACTTTTTCCATTAACATCGGAAACCTTAATTAGGCCACTTTGTTGGTGTTAGCAGCTTGATTTTTAAGTACAAAAACTCATATTCCCACTCCTATCATATATTATTACAGGTGGGTTTGGGTTCGTATGTAGGCTTTATTGAATCAGATCTAATAGGATACTGACTAATCCAGAATAACTCATCAGATAAGCTTCTATACATAATCAGATTCAGATTCAATTTGTACGGTGTATGTTGGTTGGAGATAAGTGATATCTTTTGAAAGATATCCTTTTTGAATTTATGATCATGATTTGTACTAGAATTTGATTCGGAGGCAAAGCCTCAAACTGAATCCAAGTCTTATTGTCAATTGGATGCTCATTAGTCTACTGAACCCGATTAAATGGATTTGGACTCGGTCAGACATCTGACCAAAACCGAACCACTGACATTCCCACAGCCAGGTGATATTTAATTGTAATTTGGAAAAGAGTGTTAGTTTAGCTGCAACCTTTGTCAATGATATATATGTGTATATACTGCAGTATCATTGTCGAACGATGCGTCACTCATCGATTTTATGCAAAATAGACAGTTAGTGGCAGTCAAGCTAATGTGTTGGGCGGAAAAAACACATTTAGACCGCAACTAAATGTGTCTTTTTAAAAAAAATGCTATCCGCCGCTAATCAACACGTGATCAGTGGCTGATAGTAGTCTGACCTTTGTTCGATGATATGGGTTACTTATCTATATATACAATCCATATTCAAATTAATTAAGTATTGGTATTGAAGTGATGCATATGCAATCCAGCTTGGAAAAAGCTAAAAATCGCTTTGAGTAGGCTTGATCACAAGTTTGGGTTTTTTTTTAAGGAAAACAATTCATTAGAGAAAGATGAAACGAATTACACCACCCCCGTCATTGAGGAGAAGTGAATATGACAATTGAGTGAAACAAGCGCAGATTAGACAGAAACATAAGCCTAATAATAATTGGTAATTACACCACCCTCGTCATTAATAATTATTGGTATTGTAGTGGGTGAGCGAACCTTGGACTCGCCCATTGTGTTGCAGCATTATACTGAGCAAGTCCACATGATCAGAAAGAAGCTACTGACCGCTCAGAGTCGACAGAAGAGCTACGCCGATCAGCGGCGTAGGGAACTCACTTTTGCGGTTGGAGATAAGGTTTTTATCAAGGTCTCTCCAACCAAGAGTGTGTTTCATTTTAGAAAGAAGGGGAAGCTCAGCCCTAGATTCGTTGGTCCCTTCGAAGTTTTGAGCCGAATCGGAGAGACTGCCTACCGAGTAGCATTGCCACCACAATACGCACAAATACATGATGTATTTCACGTATCAATGCTTCGTAAATACATTCATGATCCTTCTCACGTCATTCAACATGAAGATATTGACATTCGAGAAGATATGACGGTAGAAGAAAGGCCAGTGGAGATCATAGACCGTCGGGAGCAAGTGCTAAGGACAAAGGTCATTCTACTTGTTAAAGTGAGGTGGCAGCATCATGGAATCGATGATTGCACTTGGGAGCCCGAATCGGATATGCGAGATAAATATCCTGAACTTTTCACCTTGTACTCTTAGCTGAATTTCGCGGACGAAATTCCTTTAAGGGGGTAATGATGTAAGACCCGCAATTTTTCAGAAAATATCTGAATAAAATTCATGAGGCATTTACCGGTAAAAATAATATTTTTCTCAGAATGCGAAACGAATCAATTCCTGCGAGCCAGTTATACTTAGGATATTCGTCGAATCGCGAATATATGCTCAAACACTCTGGAAGCCATAACTTCCTACCTGAATGAAATCAAAGGATTCCTGCAAGCCAACTTTCTTAGTTACGTCAATACGAAGGGAATGGCGTACTCAGAATTTTTCGGAAAAAAAATCGCCGGAAACCCGAAATTCTTACGGGACCCACAGAAATATTGGTGAGACCCACAGAAATATTCCTCAGAAAATATCTGGTGGGACCCACAAAATATCCCATGGAAATATCTAGGTGGGCCCCACACCAAAGAACCTCTTGGAATTAAAAAGAAGCCAAGGGGTAGAAGGGGCATGGAAAAACCCAAGAGGAGGTGGGCTTGGGCTATAAATAGCCCTCCCCGCTCTCTCTCTTCTCATAAAAATCGACCCCCCTCTCTCTCTTGCCTTCTCTCTCTTTCCTAAACCTCCCCTACCTAGCCTAGCCCACCTGAGCCCACCTGACCTGGTCTGAGCCTGCCTGACCTGGTCCTAACCCACCTGACCTGGGTCTGAACCCACTTGACCTGGTCCAAACCCAGTTGACTTGACTTGAACCTAGTTGGGTTTAAAGTCAAAGTCAAAGTCCTTTTTGGTCCAGATTCCGGTTTGGATTTCTGAACCCAGACTTAGCCTACTTGAGCTGAGTTCGAACCTGCTGAACCCAGTTGACTTGGATCGAACCCTGTTTGGTTCAAACCACTTAGGTTGAGTAGCTTGACCTGCTCTACCTCCTTCTCAACTAAGTCAGCTTCATCTGACTTAGTCTGACCTCTCGAAGGAAGGCTCGAAGCCAAAGAAGCAACCCAGAGCCGTTTCTTCCTCGATTTGAAGTAAGTTCGCTTCGTTGATCCATCTCTCTCAAGTTTTTGATTGTTTGTATATAGAATATACTTTCTGAAGTAGTATCTTGCTTTAGTTCTTGATTGAGCCCTTTTTGGACACTTCGGTGTTCACCCGCTCGTCTCGTAACTATCGTCGGATATATCTATGTTCAAACACGCAGTATATGCGTTTTTAAAATGGTATCTCACCCTAGTTCTTGGTTGAGCCCTTCAGAACACTTCGGTGTTCACCCGCCCGCCTCGTAACTATCGTTGGATACGGATCTAGGTGTATATCTACTGATTCTGCCGACGCGTCCTATATCGCACAGGCTATGTAATTTACCTTTGTCGTCGCGTCGTATGATGCCAAGGCTTCCTGTTTTCTGCACTTCCGATTACTGCACTTCCAATTATGCATTTACTTACGCCGTCGCGTCGAACGATGCCAAGGCTCCTGCTTTCTGCAATGTATTTACTTACGCTGTCACGTCGAACGATGCCAAGGCTTCTGCTTTGTTATATATGTAGAATATTTCGTTCAGTTACACACCCTGAACAATAGTATATGCATTTCTTTACGCCGCCGCTGTATAAAGCATAGGCTTCTGCTTATACTACATATATGGCGCATAAATGAGCGTTCAAATGGAGATCAACTCCAAATCGCCCATGCGATTCCTTGACCGCTCCTCGTTCAAGATTCTGCTTGACGAATGAAGCCCCTATTGGAAAGGCTTCGCTTTTTTGGCAAAATGCTCTTTACGTAAAGACTAAGTCAATTACGTATGGCCTGGCTATGGCCAAGGGTTCCTGCAACCTTGATGGATGCAAAGTACGCACAACGGTGCGCATCCATTTCCCGAATTAAGCGTGGCGATTTCCTACCAAAGAGGGGAGATGCCGCTGAAATGGATAAAAGAAACGCACGCTTTCTCCGTAAAAGAGAGGAAGTGCTGCTGAAATTTCTGAAGAAGCTAAGAATAGCTCAGAAAGAACGTAGTAGGATACTCTGACATATAGCAGAGTGCTACCCAGTTCATGGTTTGCCCTCTACAACGTAGAAGGGTTCGTCACACCACTGACAGTAGAGCAGGGGAGGTGCTGATGAAATGGTCGGCAGAAGAGATGCTGGAACCAATGGAACGGCATAATGATGTCTGTTGATGGAACGATGCCAGATCGGCTCGTATCCTTGTGCCTGCAAGGGCACCTTGCTCGTAAGGGCCGCTGAGCTGGAGTAGAGGTTGCGCCTTGGCTAGGTTTGGACTCGTTGCGTAAAAATACGTCGAGTAGCCGATCTATTTAGATCGAGTCATATGCATGCTCATTGAGAACGGTTACGCAACCAGACTCGTAAGGGCCGAAGAGCTAGAGTGTGTTGTTTCCACCCAAAGAGGTGTGATGCTCGTGGTGGCCGAAGTGCCAAGAGCGGTGTTCTGCATGCATATGAATAAGACTTAAGGTCGCACATACCTCGCGGTTGAAAATCGTGTTAGGGGTACCCCCTCAGTAATGACTGTGTTGGGGCAGACTGAATGGGGTCGGGTACATACTCCCGTAGTGCTAAAAGCACGGGCTGCCTAAATGGCATGCAGATTCTGTCCAAGTAATTGTAAGACTGGCAGACCCCTTCAGGAATTATGCTCACTGTGGAATGACAGTGATGGTACAGCCTTGAGTGACACGTATTTTACTTTGGACCTGATAGAGTTCACGATGACCTCAGTCACTCATGGGTTTTGGGGTCGTGGTTATCCTTAAGATCTAAGGATTGAACCCAACTACTGCAAGTAGAGGATGCATCCGAATATGGGCCTAGTAGGATTCTCCCAGTTGAAACACACTGCCCTACTATGGATAGGGTCAACAGGCCTCTGGGGTATCTAAAATACATAGAATAATCAACCCCCAGAACGTCGCGTTGATGCCCGGACAATAGCTCTACCTGCGTACCAAAGGCGGGAGCAGTTAATTATCGAAACAATGCATTAGCTTAGGTTCAGCGATGCTTGAATGTATGCGTGGATGACCGTTGTTGAGTCAGTCCTGCATAACCTTTGTGAAGGTGTCGTGTTCGGTATACTACTGGACCGACTGGGCAAAGACCCGTGTTGTATCCGCACGACTAAGCGAAGCTCGAGGAGTTGTCCTTAGATGCGTGGGATACAGATGTGCCAAGTATGAAGACTTGAGCTAGACATCACTTTGAGACCCGAAAGAGGTCATGGCTAAGTCGTGGAGACTTAAGCGGCTATTTAAATCACAGCCCTGAAAAGGCTTGCTCTAAGTCATGAGGACTCGAGCGGATGTTCAACTCATAGCCCTACGGAGGCTCTTGCGATATACGCTAAGTCTTGGATGCTTGAGCGTCGTTATTGCGCATTGCGACCCTGAGTGATCATTATCGTACTTGAGTTGAATGGATGTATGACTGCATGCTTACCAGACCATCAGTGGTTCTGACCCCGTTTTATGGGGATTTCAGATGTTGAACCTGCGTGGCGATATGCGGAGCAAGGCAGCATCGAGTTCCAGGGTTTCTCTAGACAGAGTTGTACTGCTTCCTTTTTATTGAACCTTCACTGCTTTTCTAAGCAGTAGTGTTGTAATAAACATATGTTTTCGATAAAATAGAACACTTTGGTGGTCAATGAGTTGCTTGGCCACATACCTGCAACGTGCTCAGAGTTTTCTAAAACCGACGACTCATTATCGTCTTATTCCGCTGCTAAAAGCTTTTCTAAGTTCCGCTGCAAAGAAAAAAAAAAGAAATTCATGAAAATTTTAACTTAGCTTTGTTTTGGGAATCCGGGGCGTTACATGATGCCTCTCTCCACTCATCTCTCCCTTGCTGCCTCTTGACCCTAGAACTCCCCTCACTCTCTCTCATTGTAAGTAGCGTCCCTCCGACGAGAGATGTCCCTCTGGTGAGCCTCTCTTCGGTGATGTTATCAACATCCTTTCAGTGATCCTTTGCCCTAGGATGTGAGCATCCTTTCGGCGATCCTCTGCCTTCTCTCAGCTTTCTTCCTTTGCACATATCTCTCTATTGTTGTAGGATTAGGGTGTTCTCTCTCTTCTTCTCTCTCATGGATAGAGTTAACCCTAATTCGATTGTAGGGTTAGAGTTTGTTGGGGATGTTTTTTTGTTGAGTATGCTTAGGGCTTTTTGCATTTTAAACCCTATTTTTGCAATCTATTGAGTGAATGCATGTAAATCCAAGAGCGTATTTTCAAATATGTTTTGATTTTAGAGATTTGTATCTTAAACTCTGCTTTTGTATTTTTTTTTTGTGAATGCATTCTAAAGGCGGATACTTTGTTTGGATATGCTTAGATGTTAGGTTTTTTGTAGTTTAACCCCTACGTTTGCAATTTTTGAGTGAATTCATGCTAAATCCATTTTTTATGTTTGGGATATGCTTAGATGTTAAGAGTTTTGTATTTTAATCCATGTTTTTGAATTTTTTTTAGTAAATGCATGATAAATCTATTTATTTTGTTTTTGATATGCTTAGATATTAAGGGTTTTATTTTGTTTCTAATATAGCTCGATAAGTTGTAGGCAATGATCTTAGTTTGAACTGAATTGGAGGGTAAATATAATGTATTGTTTTGTTGTTCCATTACAAACAAGCAGTGTTTGGGTAGCATTGTTTTATTGTTTCAGCACAAACAAGCAGTGTTTCGGTAATATTATTTTATTATTTCATTATGAACAAGAAGTGTTTGGGTACAAATATTAGTTATGATATCTAAACATTTGTTCTCATTTTGTTGTGCTTCTATTAGGAAGATGCTTGAAGATTTCTATATCAATCAACTAGATGAAATGGTAAAGATCATGTGGTTTGGGCTTTCAATCAATTTCAGGAATTCCCTTATTAAAATGAAAGTTGATACAACTACCAAAAAAAAATCACTAAAATACAAACAAGGCAAAATTTGTTACAGAATTTTCAAATTGGTTTACGTTCAAACTACTTTAGAAAAACAAGATTCGTAGTTAAAAACTGACCTAACAATAATGATGCTCGCATGAGTGAATGAATGTGTATGTGTGTTAAGTCAAGTTGTAATTGGATTATGACCAACTCCTTTGTTATTCTCTATGACAATTTGCAATCATGCTTCATTCATGATTTTATTGTCTTTGTTAACGTTATGATGAAAATATAATTGTGAATGCAAATTGTTCAATATGACAGATGTAATGAGTGAAGTACAAGACATACAGAGTAACCAGATTGAAAAAATGCAATGGAATACATCACAGGTGGACTACTTATTTGATTGCATGTTAGATCAGTCTACAAAAGTGTTTTATGTGTGCTTGATCAATAACAATATATATTTAACTTATGGTGTTGTCTTGAAGAGCTGAGACAATGATGCAACATCGTAGATATTACATTGTATTTGAAGGGTGGGCTAGAGGCATCTATTACTCTTAGGAAACATGTCCACCACAAGTTCTCAGTTAGAATGTGCAGATCACTCTCCATCTTTGAAGAAGTTGATAGTCGGTTGCAGGAGTACATGGTGAAGACAAAGTGGGTGCAGCAACGAAAGGTTCACCAAGGAGCAACTACACGATGTTTGAAGGGATGCAACATTTTCTTGTCGTGTTACTCTTCCTAGTTTTCTATTTTTTTCTAGTATTTTCGTGCTAGAATGATGTACACTTTTGGGGGCTTGGGTGGGTAGTTGACATACTATGATACTCTCTCACATACTATTATTATATTACTTCTTTGATAACATTCTGGATTTACGTATACTATAATATTCGTTTATATACTTGATTTTGAATACATGAATGCATGAATTTGTAGGTTTATTTTGGATTGAATGACATGATTGAATGAATAAATGATATTCTCTTATATACTTGATTATATGAGAAGGTTTATTTTTTAATGAATGAAATGAATGGTTGTATGAATAGGTTCATTTTTTAATGGATGGAATGAATGATTGTATGTGCAAGTTCATTTTTTAATTAATGAAAAATGAGATTATATGAGCATATTGATTTTTTAATGGATGGTTGAGTATTATTTTTACATAAGTTTTATACTGTCTTGGTATTTGGATCTAATTCGATATCCATATTTGAGGCAAAAATCCATTATGTTTTACATATATTCATAATTGGATCCAATATGATACCAATTATAACATTGGGATATCAAAAAAATGGTTGCACATTTTTTTTACACAAGTTTTATATTGTTTTGGTATTTCACTACAACAAACTAGTGGATTAGCGACAACCTAAATCCATCGCTAATCTGTCGCTAAACAGCTTAGCGACGGCTTAGCGTCGGATTAGCGACATATATCTTTCATCGTGAATTTTTTGACGCTAATAAGCGACGGAATATATTTGTCGCCCATTCTGTCGTTAAGTAGTGACAGACTGTATCTGTCGTCAGTTTCGTCGCTAAGTTGCGATGAAATAACAAATAACAACATTCGTTGCAAGGTCGTCGTTACTAAATGGCGACAGATTTATAGTCGTCACTAATCCATCGCTAAATTCAACGTAAATAGTGATTAGGGACGGATATATCCGTCGCTAATCCATCGCAAACAATGAAAAAAATAAAAAAAAATATTTGTAAATTAAATATCGAGAAAAAATTCTCGTGCTAAAATTTATATTTTCTGTACAATTTATATTTCCTGTGAATATAAAACAAAGTACACATAAAATACATATAAAAGGAAACTAAAACAATTAATCGTTCCACTTTAAAATTCGCAACTTTTAATTATTTATAATTTAACATTTATATTTTCGAAACAAAAAGAAAGTAGAACAAATTCAACACATTAATCTAATCATCACCAAGATTTTTTGCGTCTTCTTGTTCATTGCCTTGATCTGTTCCTTCAGCTCCACTACGCTGATTATCGCCAACAACCTATATAAGAAAAGAAAGGTCAGTATTAATAAACAAAATATATTGAAATAAATTATACACTATATGTGATTCTATCATGAATGATATGTATTCTAAGGCAGTAAAAAAACTCTATATGTGATTCTATCATGCTCATATGTGTTCTAAGGCAGACAAAAAACTATATATGTGATTATATACAGCTCATATGTGTTCTAAGGCAGTCAGAAAAACTCTATATGTGATTCTACCATGCTCATATGTGCTCTAAGGCAGGCAAAAAGCTGTATATGTGATTCTATCATGCTCATATATATTCTAAGGCAGTCAAAAAACTGAATATGTGATTATATCATGCTCATATGTGTTTTAAGGCAGTCAAAAAAACTTTATATGTGATTCTATCATGCTCATATGTGCTCTAAGGTAGGCAAAAAACTTTATATGTGATTCTATCATGCGCATATGTGTTCTAAGGCAGGCAAAAAATTGTACATGTGATTATATCATGCTCATATGTGTTCTAAAGCAGTCAAAAAAATAGTATATGTAATTCTACCATGCTCATATATGCTCTAAGGCAGTCAAAAAACTGTATATGTGATTCTATCATGCTCATATGTGTTCTAAGGCAGGCAAAAAAATGAATATGTGATTATATCATGCTCATATGCGTTCTAAGGCAGTCAAAAAAACTTTATATGTGATTCTATCATGCTCATATGTGCTCTAAGGCAGGCAAAAAACTTTATATGTGATTCTATCATTCTCATATGTGTTCTAAGGCAGACAAAAACTATATATGTGATTATATCATGCCCATATGTGTTTTAAGACAGTCAGAAAAACTCTATATGTGATTCTACCATACTCATATGTGCTCTAAGGCAGGCAAAAAATTGTATATGTGATTCTATCATGCTCCTATATGCTCTAAGGCAGTCAAAAAATTGAATATGTTATTATATCATGCTCATATGTGTTTTAAGACAGTCAAAAAAACTTTATATGTGATTCTATCATGCTCATATGTGCTCTAAGGCAGGCAAAAAACTGTATATGTGATTCTATCATGCTCATATGTATTCTAAGGCAGGCAAAAAACAGTATATGTGATTATATCATGCTCATATGTGTTTAAAAGCAGTCAAAAAAACTGTATATGTGATTCTACCATGCTCATATATGCTCTAAGGCAGTCAAAAAACAGTATATGTGATTCTATCATGCTCACATGTGTTCTAAAGCAGGCAAAAAACTGTATATGTGATTATATCATGCTCATATGTGTTCTAAGGCAGTCAAAAAAACTGTATATGTGATTCTACTATGCTCATATATGCTCTAAGGTAGTCAAAAAAACTGTATATGTGATTCTTTCATGCTCATATGTGCTTTAAGGCAGTAAAAAAAGTTGTATATGTGATTCAATCATGCTCATATGTATTCTAAAGGCAGTAAAAAAACTTATATGTGATTCTATCATGCTCATATGTGTTCTAAGGCAGGCAAAAAAATGTATATGTGATTCTACCATGCTCATATGTGTTCTAAGGCAGTAAAAAAATTGTATATGTGATTCAATCATGCTCATATGTATTCTAAAGGCAGTAAAAAAACTTATATGTGATTCTATCATGCTCATATGTGTTCAAAGGCAATAAAAAAACTGTATATATGATTCTATCATGCTCATATGTGTTCAAAGGTAGTAAAAATATTATACTGGAATATTATATAAAAGGTCAGTATTGATAAACAAAATATACTGAAATAAATTATATTAAATGCACCTAAGTTAAGACAATCAAAGTTATATGAAATCTAACGACATGCAATATATCGCATGAAACTTTCATACCTGAGAGGCACCTGCAATCGAAGTTCCCCTGTTCAGCAAAAGACTGTTGAACTCAGCTCGGAGAACGTCGACAATGGTTTCATGGAAGTAGTCTCGCATTGTGTCCTTAACGATCTGGCGTATATGATCACCAGAAAAAATATGATGCTTGGAGTTGATGTCGACGGAAGAAGTTTGTGAGTCGTGACTGGAGGAAGCAACGACAGGTGAGGTGTTCATATTACTCCCAAACCCGAACACATGACCCTTTTTTGGTTCACCTGCTGTAGTCACCCATGTTGTAGGATCAAATGATGGATGCTGAGTAGAGTCATCGCCATATCGCTCTACCATCTGTTGCTCATATGCCTCTTACAAAATAATGTTTACAGTATGCATTAATAATTAAGGATTACAATGTTTATGATAACTTGTATATTACAATGATTATTAATAGAATAAATGCATATTGTTGTCGTTCAAGCCTTCTCTGATATGAAGTCTCCCGTGGTCTTCCGTTTATGTGTTTCAAGAAACACATCCTTGTATGGTACAATGCCTCTTTTTTCTGCTTCCTGCAAAGTTAAAAGATAAAAGATTTAGTTAACAAGTTTGCAACAATATTTTTAAAATTGACAATATATATTGATGAGTTACCATTTTCTTCAGGTGGCTCCCAAAAGTCTTAGATTCACCTGTGTGTAGATGGGCTTCAAACATTTTCGCTCGATTTTGTGCAGCCTTCGCAGAGTGATTTTGAAATACATCCCCTGCCCACTTGTCGCACATTCCCTCTCAATAATCTCTCTTGATAGTAATAGGGCCATGGCTCTTCAACTGTAGTGGATTATCTATTCTACCAGATGCTTTTTTTGTTGCAGTCTTCATATTGTGCAGCATGTCTGTAAATTGATTGGCAGTCACCCTCTGCCACACCTTCCTTGCATCATGTTCCTTCATCGTAGTCGCGAAGCGATTCGAAGCCTATATATATTTTCAGAAAGTTAGTAGACATGACTATAACAAAAAAATAAATATGAAACACATTAACTATGATAAACAACTGTATACCGTGAATGAGGACCACAATTTGTCTATCACCTCTTTTGGATACTCTTTCCATTGAGCGTCCGGTCCTGGTAGATGTTGAAGAAGTGAATTCTTAATCTCGCGTACTACTTCTTGTGGCTCAAACCTCGTACTGCACATGAATTGGTACATAATAAATATCAATATAAAATATTAATAAGATATGCAATAAGTGAAAACAAAATACTTACGGTCGATTATCAATATACACTATTCGAATGAGTTTTCTTGTGCCAGACTGAGAAGACTCTGCATTCTGTGTTGGCTCCTGACTTGTATGATCAACTGGTGTAGGTGGGTCATGTACATGCGAAACATCATCTGTAAAAAAATACGTTAGAAATTCTCAGAATACGCATTTCAACTAATCAAGCATCCAATTAGTTAAATGATATACCTATCACAAGAGCCCGTGAAGATGAAGGTTGGGCCTGGCTACTACTGGATGAACGACCACTGTAAGCTCCATGAACCATATTCTAACAAATAAAAAACATCATACAATACATTTAAATTATTTCAAATCATTCAGATCAATGCAATACATTTTAATACATTCAAATAATTCAAATCAAGTATTGCAATACATTCAAATCAGCGGCCTTCATATTAAAATTTTGTTTTTTGTGGGCATCATACGTGGTAACACCGTCATACCATAGTATTTTAAGTTCATCAATCAATGGCCTTAAATATACATCAAGATTTTGGTTAGGTGAGGTCGGACCAGGGATCAATAGAGACAAGAAAAGATTTGGACGCTTCATACACAAGCTTGGTGGAAGGTTGTATGGAGTTATAAATACTGGCCAACATGAGTATGGAGTTGATCTACCCCCAAATGGATTAAATTCATCTGTACATAGACTGAGTCTAACATTTCTCACTTCTATTGTGAAGTTCTGATGCGTACGATCAAAGTGCTTCCAAGCTTCCGCGTCAACAGGATGCGTGATCTTATCTTCATCATGTCGAACTTTATTTGCATGTCATCTCATCTGTTTAGCTATCCTTGAAGACATATACAATCGTTGCAATCTAAGAGTGATAGGAAAGTAGCGGAGTGACATGTACGAAACTTCTTTTGTTCTCGTGCTACCATTGCCTCTTGTCTTTGGCTTGAACCGAGGATGCCCACATGACGGACATGATATGTTATTTTTCTGATCCTTGAAATACAACATGCAGTGATTTGGACAAGCATCTATCTTTTTATACCCCATACCTAGAGCGTTGACCATAACCTTTGCAGGATAGAAATTTTGTGGCAATTTCTCATCTTTGGGCAACATACTCTTTACAATCATGCACAAACAATCAAAACATGATTGACTCAAATTATACTTAGACTTCAAATTCATTAGTTGAAGAACTGCAGACAAGATAGTGTGACTCTCGCAACCATTCCAAAGTGGCTCATCAGCATCTTTAAGTAAATCATAAAATCTACTAGTTGCATCGTTTGGTGATTCTTCATCTACTGCAGTTGTTACATCACTAGGACCCATGGCATAACCCAGTTATGTTCCTGCGGCATCAAATATCAAATCCATATATGAATTATCATGCACAACATTCACCCGTGCATCAAAATTGTTTCTAAATTCTTCACCATGAAACGTCCAATTCTGATAATCGCTCACAAAACCTTCCTGTATATGTGATGTCTAACTCCATGAGGTTCTACAAATCGATTGTTCTTACAAATCTTGCAAGGACAGCTAATCCGACCTATAGGATCCACTGTACTAACATTTGCCATTGTAAATTTAATAAAACTTTCAACACCATCCATATATTCATGCAATAACTCATTGTCAACTATTCTATGGTACATCCGGTCACGATTTGCAGTCATTTTGTTGTATGATGTTACGAATAGTATCCTAACCAGTTAAAAGTGAATCATCAGAATATTATGATGAAGAAAATATCAAATTTATCATGCAATATATGATGTCATACAATCACAAGAATTATGATGTATGCATTGATAACTTAATATTTTCATGTGCAAACTATTCATAAAACGATACATTCACTTGAAGCATGCTTTCATTATACAATTTCACATGTAAGTAATAAATAAATTGAAAGTAACTACATGCAAGCATGGATACAATCACATTCAACATTGCAATACATCAAAAACATTCATATCAAAAAAATATCAAACATATACCTGCAATAAACACATTCTAATATCCTGCTAACTACTACCATGCCTAGCATGGAATCCGTACTTCAAAAATAAGAACACTTCTATTCTCATACATTTAAATCATGCTCAGCATGATCTCCAAACTCCAAAAAAACAGTCCTAGATATCAACAACTAAGTGAGTGTGTGAACAATAAAGTGTTGCATCCAATAAATTAAATAACATGTGATGCGCTTGCATCACGTACTCACCACGGGTATTCACCCAATTTGCATTGATTTTGTAAGTTACTTACCACGGGTGGCGGGGCACAAGCGAGATCCGTTGAGAAATCTGCAAAAGGAAATGTGTTAAAATGAAGTCACCCTCTGCTGAAATGAAAAAATCTTGCATTGGACTTTTATCTAAAAAATGCGGCCCTTCTAGAAGCCGGGCTTTGGTGCACGTATTAGCTCTAACTTTACTAGAGTTATCCGAGTAGCAGGAACCATCAAACAAACTATAACTGATTTAATGAGTCATTCGCAGTTTCACAAAACGATGCAGTGTGGCCTGCCAAACCGCATGTCAAGCCCTCTGGCAAGATGCACAAGGAACCTTGCAGTTGAGCTGTCAGCACCGAGTAGGGACACGATTCCGCTACGACAAAGGGAAAGCAAACACAGAGATCCCAAAAAGCACACGTCGTGCACACGAGCATGAGCACGATGGAGGCGTTGAGAAGCCGAGCACCCAAGCACCTAGTGGCAAATTACGGGGCGACCCCCTGCCGGAAAAACCAAAGAGGTAGGGGGTGCCCCCCATCCGAAAAAGCATTGGGGCACCCCCATGCCGAAAAAGTAGGGGGGCGACCCCCCCTGTCGGAAAAACCAAAGAGGCAGGGGGCGCCCCCCATCCGAAAAGGCATTGGGGGGCCCCCGTGCCGAAAAAGCAAGGGGGCGACCCCCTGTCGGAAAAGAAGGGGGGCGACCCCCTGTCGGAAAACCAGAGGGCGACCCCCCTGCCGGAAAAAGCAAATTTAATATTGATTACCTGAGCGTCGTCGGGCGGCGGGCGACGGGAGTCTGATGGGGAGCGGTGGGCGGCTGACGGGGAGCGTCGGCCAACGAGCGGTGCGCGGTGGGGGCCGGGGAGAGGCCGGTGGGCGGGATAGGGCTGCGGGAGGGAGAAGGCGGCGGGCGAGAGCAGCGAAACAGGAAAGAGAAAGAGGACTCTGATTAGGGATTTATGCGACATTTAACGACAGATTTAGCGACGGCCTAATTTTGTCGCACAGCCGTCGTAAATCGGATCTTGGTTTGGACGTCCAGCTAGGAATATCTCATGATCCCTATCTTGTTTAGCAAGCTTTCCAAATCCTAAAGTAACATCTTCATCAGTAAGCTTTTCTGCAGAATCTTGTAATACAAGATCTCCAAATCCTAAAGACTCTTTATTATTAGAGAGCTTTGAATTCTACTAAGATAAAGTCGAGTCCATATTAAGATGGATCTCATGTTCATGCCCCAGCCTGGATAAAGCAAGAGTCCCGATAGTATTGGGACTGTCAATAAATTTTGATTCAGGTCTGAAGTTGTTACTGATAATACCCTCCCCCCGCTGCCAAACTTGTCATGTGAGATGTCTAGAGTCCAAGTTTTGGCTGAAGAGACTGAAAACCAGGCTTGGTTAGGGGCTTAGTAAAAATGTCTACAACTTGTAAATGAGAGGGCACAAAACAAGTAATTAATTGTCGTTGAGCCACCTTCTCATGCACAAAATGTTAATTTAGCTCAATATGTTTGGACCAGTTGTGTAAGACTGGATTGACCATCAGATTTTGAGCAGATAAATCATCAAGTAGGTGCATGAGAAATAAAATTCCAAGGTCTCATAGGATAACTATGACTTTAGTAGTGGCTGATGCTAAAGACTGATACTCTGCCACAGTGCTAGATTGGGCAATTGTGGGTTGTTTCTTTGTGCTCTAAGAAATGTAATTTTTGCAAAGGTAAACACAAAACCCAGTAGTAGAACGGCGGGTAATGGGACAATCAGCCTAGTCTGCAACAAAAAAACCATAAAGGACAAGATGATTGATGGCTAGTAGTTGAATTTCATAGTCTATAGTCCCTTTAATGTACCACAAAATGTGTTTGACCAACTGAAAATGGTAATCGGTAGGATCATGCATGCATATACTGGCAAACAAAGTTAACATTAAAACAGAGGTCAGGCCCGGTGAAAGTGAGATATTGGACACTGCCAACAAGACTCTGATAGAATCGGATATCATCAAGGGGAGGAGCCGGTCGAGTGACCATGGGGGTGGAAATGGAGCGACAATCCATCATTTGAGCCTTATCCAATATCTCACTGGCATAACGGCTCAGGTTTAAAAATAATCCAGCATTAAATCTGTTAACCTTAATACCCAAAAAATGCTGAAGGTCTCACAGGTCCTTCATAGCAAACTCGTGACTTAGTTGTGATATGACTTTAAACATAAACATATGGTCACTCCTAGTGATGATATCATCAACATAAAAGAGAAGAAATATGCAACCCTTAGAATTGTGGTAGATAGACAGAGGAATCAATGACACTAGTAAAAGCCCAAGGCAAGAAGGAAATTGCTAAAATGTTCAAACCAAGTTCATGAAGATTGGCGAAGGCCATAAAGAGCCCAGTTGAGTTTGCATACATGATTAGGTTTATTTAAATCACAAAATCTTGGTGGTTGGTCCATGAAAATTGGTTTCTCCAAAAACCTATGTAGGAAAGCATTTTTTATATTCAATTGATGAATTGAGACCACCTGGAAGCCAAGACAATACGAATGGTAGTGGGTTTAATGATAGGAGAAAAAGTTTTGATGAAATCGATCTTGGGAGTTGAGTAAATCCTTTGAAAACTAATCATTGTTTGAGCCGCTCTACAATGCTATCAGCTTTCAACTTTGTTTTAAAAACCCATTTACAATCAACAACATTCATATTAGGATGCATGGGGACAATCTCCCAAGTGTTGAATTGGGTCAAGGTACGTAGCCATTTCCTCGTTGATGGATTGAGTCCACCCAGGATGACTCAAGGCCGATTTAATATTTTTTGTTCAGCTAGAATATCAATCTTAGCCAGAAAATATTTGATATTGGGCTTAACAATCCCATGCTTGCCACATGTGACCATATTGTGGCTATTAATGGTCTGAGGGATGTCTTGAGCTATACCTGAAGGCTGGTCGCCAAAAAAAACTGCATATTGTGGAGGCTAGTGATGTGTAGTGGGATCTTGGTTTTCAACTATGTGTGACCCAGTAGGCTTCACAACCTCTATACTAACGTGATCATGGTTGCTCAGATATCTAGGATTGATGGTGGGGATCTTCTGAGGAGATAATGGACCTGCTGAAGTGTTATCTAAAAACCACTTAGAATAATCTATGAGAGTAGAATCATCATGACAATCACCCTTAAACGAAAAACATGACTCATCAAATATGACATGTCTGCTAATATAGACACATCCAGAGTCAAGATGCAAGCAACAATTTCCTTTATAATTATGATTGTATCCCAAAAAGATGCATTTTAATGATCTGGGACAAGTTTATCTCACACATAATGTTGTAAGTGAGTAAAACATCTTGCACCAAATACACAAAGATAATCATACTTTGGTTTTTTTTAAAGGGCTTCTCAAAAGGAGATGTCAGGTCCAAAACTAAAGTGTGCAGACGATTAATGAGCCAAACGACAGTGAGAAAAGCTTCTACCCACTAACATTTTGGAAAACTAGCATGGAAAAGCATAGCAAGACCAAGTTTGACTATATTACAGTACTTCCTTTCTACCTGACCATTTTGTTTAGATATATAAGAACAAGAAATATGATGATGAATGCTATATTGCTTCAAATAATCATCAAATTCATTAATCATAAACTCTCCTCCACTATCACATTGAAACACTTTAATATTCTTTTGAAATATGTTCATAACCATTTTGTGAAATTCATAAAAATGGTTGGTGAATTTAGATTTAAACTTTATTGGGTAAATCCACATGTAACGAGTGCAATCATCAACTATATCCACATAAAACTTGTACCCTTGTTAAGATGGTTCAAATGATGAATCTTGTCAAAAGATGCCTTATAAGAAGACTCAGAAACCAAAAAGGAGAGTCGGTTAGACTTAGCCATAATACAACTATCACAAATACTTTTATTCTTGCTACTCGAAAAGGAAAATAAAATTCCTATTTTTCAAAAAATCAACTATTTCCATGTTGGAGTGTCTCAAACAGTGGTGCCACATGTCCCTGACAAATTCTTGACTGTTAGAGAAAAATGTCTCTTTATTTTGTGGCTCCAAAATATAAAGATCTTCGCTCCTACTCCCCGTTGCTATCACTTTTCTGGTCTCCTTATCTTTTATAAAAACTTATTAGCATAAAACTCAAAAAATAAGTGTTGACCAGATGTTAGTTGACTTATAAAATTAAGAGTATTCTTTAGTTCAAAAAAAACTAAAATGTTTTTAAGTTTTAAAGTTCCCAAATCAACATCCACTTTGGTTGATCTAACACGAGTGATTGGCAATCTCTCACTATTTCTTACCATGATTCTTTTATGACCAAAATACTAAGCAAGTTCACAAAGTTTACCTGGGCTAGTCATCACATGTGAGCTCGCACCAGTGTCTTAAAACAAAACATTATCATAGTTGTCTGAAACTGACATAGCTACCAAAGCTTGTGAGGTGTCACCTACTTGATACATCTGATTAAATCAGTGGTAACATTTCAGGGTTTTATGATTGGATTTGAAACATATCTGGCAAACCATGTTATTGCCTTTCTACTGGCTATTTGTGAGTGATCTATTCTGACGGTTCTAGTTGTTTGGAGAGCCTTGATTAGGATTAGTGTTTCGATTCATTTGCCAAGACCACTAGTTTCCTATCTAGGAGAATCTATGCCCCTAGAAGAAAATAGATTTTGAAATCCACCATGCCTATTGTTATTTCTATCTTTGCGTTGGTTGATAATGCATGAAATACATATTAAAATCATGCATTCATATGAATTTTTATAGCTTAAACACCCATATTTATGTTGTTTTAGGTGTGAATGAGCTA
Source organism: Nuphar pumila (assembly GCF_984573655.1). Taxonomy (NCBI): domain Eukaryota; kingdom Viridiplantae; phylum Streptophyta; class Magnoliopsida; order Nymphaeales; family Nymphaeaceae; genus Nuphar; species Nuphar pumila. The sequence goes on along the minus strand of NC_143252.1, from coordinate 2,167,895 downwards.
CGGTTCGAATTTCATCATAATCAGAGTTAAAACAAAGAAATTAGAGCATTTTCTAAGAAATCGGATCTGTACCAATTCAAACTGGATCCAAATCTGATCTAAATCATACCAAATGGATATCAAATCTGGTCCACATGTCCTCCAGACCCAAAATTCAAGATCCACACGTGAATAGTTTCATAAAAACCATCTTTGAAATGGCACGGGTGGTTTTTAGCAAAATTAAAATATTTTAGGTACTATTTTAGAAATATTATAAAAATAGGGCCTTGATTTATAGTTTTTAGAAATTTTGTTTATAAATAGAGGACGTCCAACATGCTGTAGATTGTCTTTTCCTAGGGTTTTATGTCGCCCTCTCTTCCAAACTCTTTCTTCCCTTTTGCTTTTTTATTTCTTCTTCTTTCCCCTTGTTCTTTCTCGCCTACGATTTTTGATCTTCTACTCCTCTATTATTTTGCATGTTTCTTTTTCTTGTTTGGCTTCATTTTTATTGCAGATACCCATGGCTGGAGACTTCCAACTCAGATTTGGTGTGAACAACCATCTGCCTTCACGATCGGCGGCCGAGAAATCTCCCCCTACAACCATCTCTTTTCTTCCACTATCGATCTTCCTCTTCGTCAACTTGGTCTTCAACGTACTGCAACTAAAAACAGATTCTAACAACAAAAAGGATGTTCATAGCATGAAAACCAAGGTATAAGTCTGCTCCCTTCTACCCCCACATTCGTTGGGCAGCCCTTAATCTCTCTACTTTTCGGTCTTTAAACCATTATTTTTTTTAAAGAACTTAAATCTTGGCCCCTTTTATTTTTTGTTTTGCATTGAGTTTTTAATATTTTATAGTATTTTGTGTCTAAGATCATATTCTAGGGTCTGATCATTTTTTTTACGGTGATTTCGTTGAGTCTTGAGTCATTTTCGGTCAAAACCCTAGTCGAAAAAGCTAGCCAGCTAACGGTCTTTTGCAAAAACCGTGTATGTGTCTTTGTCGGTCTTTATTTTTATTTTTTATTGGTGAGTGTAGGTTGTCGAGTCTCATATCTGAGTAGATTTAGAATTTTGTGTTCTTAGATTTGCATTTTTTTAGAAACTAAAATAGATTAATCTAGTTTTAGCCGATTTTCTTGAATTTCGGGTAGAATAATATTATTTTAATCAAATCATTAGACATAGCGTAAATTAATTTTCATATTTTAGTGATTTTCCATTTAGTTTAGATTAGATTTAAGCTAGGTTTAATTTAAAACCAGCTTTTGATATTCAATAGTCTTTTAATAAATTAATTATTTTTTTTATTAGCAAGTTAGATTTCTTTTTGAGTCTTTGATTTTCGATAGATAGTTCTTGTTATTTTTTGTTTATTGTCTGTTTTTAGGTTAGTGTTTCTAATTAAATTACATTCTTTTATTGTTTTATCATATTAGTCATAGCTTTAATTAGTTCTTAGTTAATTAATTAATCTTTCTTGAAATTGATAGAATAAGGTAGATTGATTAATTAGATTGTTAATTAGCTGAATAGATTAGAATTAAAGTTGTGTTCTTTATTAGTTAGATCTCATTTAATTTCAATTCCAAAATTTTGATTTCATTAATTAGCTTAGAAAATATATATTTTAGTTCAATTATTGTTTTAATCAATTAGATTAATTTAGCAGATTTAGTTTTTATTCAATTATCATTTTTTCCCTTCAGCATAGTTTATATTATTGTTCAATAATGTTCTGCTGTAGATGATATTAGTTTTAATTCAGTTAGTTAGTTGTAACTGATTTACATTATTCTAATTATATTAGAGTATTTTCAATTCTATAGTCAAAACAGATTAATTAGTTTAGAATAAATAAGCCTAGCCGAATTATCGCTTTCTTTGAATTAGCCTAGTAATTTTTACTTTTCGTTGTTTTGCTTAATTGAAATTTATGTAGTTCATGTTAATTTAGACTTAATTATTTAGTTCACGTTTTGATTATTCAATCTTGCATCTATATATTAGTTAGAAATAACTAGTATAGTCGATTTCTTGTTTGGTTTTAATTTATTTGATTATTTAATTGCATTAGATAGTTTCTTGAACATCTTTTTCTTTATTTTCATACATGTTAGTTAATTTCATTTAGATCTCATGTGTTATTGTTAGTTAATTTGTTATTTATTCCTTTGTCTTTTAGCTAGTTAGTGATTCAATTAGTTATTCACGTGAGTTACTTTTAATTCTTGATTAATTCGGTTAGCATATCTCTCTTAATAGTTAGTTAATGTATGAGTTAGTTTCTTGATTTCTTGATTTGTCTTTTAGTTGTTAAGTTGTTAGTTAGATTTTTTTTCCCTTCTTTGAAATTCATGTTTTTATTTATTTGATTCAATTTAGTTAATTTCAATAGGATAGTTAATTAGAATAATTAATGTCTCTTTTTAATAAAGAGCCCTTTTTAATTTAGTTTTCCAAATTTTTTGTAAACCTTAACATAGTTCCCCTTTTATTTCATAAACCCTTTAGTTGATTCCCTTTTTTTATTTATTGTTCATCTTTAGCAATGTACTATTATCTCTTATTTAGTTGAATATACCTGGATACACATTTAGAAGAGGGAAGGTTCCTTTTTGTTTTTTTTTCTTTATATTATAGGTGCCTACTGTGCTAGCATAAGGAGGAGCGTGGGCTGAGGTGGATACAAACGAAGAAGGGGATTATAAAGCTCCTTAAATTTTATTTGAGGGACTAAGTTTAGTTTAGAATTTTCAATTGTTTTTATCCCTTTTGTTTTTCAGTTAGCTTGTAATTAAGACTATTGATCTTTTCTTTTTTGGTTATCAATAAAGTAAAGTTCAATGAATTATTTTGCCTAAGTTTTGTTCCTTGGAGAGACGATCTAACTTGCTACTCTGCAATGAGTGCAGAAACTGATTTAAAATTATTATTTGGTGTGCATTTCTTGATTTAAAAATATTGTTTTCAAAATCGTCACCAATTGGTTAAAGAAATCCATAGTCTGGTTTGGTCGATTGAGGTTTTTCGGGTATTGAAGGGATCTAAAGGTTTGATGTCCCTTAAGCAACTACACAAGTTGCTTATACGTGGGAATTAGGGGCTTTATCATAGAAGTGACAAAAGCCTTATAACCCAGTTCCAATCTATTAAGAAGAGAAAACACTTTTGCACGATCATCAACGGGCTTGCCAATACCAGCAAGTTCATCACAAGTACAATTTTAAAGGTGACAATATATTAAAAAAGAGAAGAGTTACCCTTTTGAAATGTCTAGAGCTTTTGAAGGAGATAACATTCTGGTTGTGGGAGAATCTAAGGCTAAAAACTCCTCCAAAGTCAATCACACCTGGGCCGCAGTATCTACAAATCCGAGAACGTCTTCAGATAGAGTACTAGTGATCCATCTTTTGAGAAGTCAATCTGACTTTTTTTTTTCAGGCAACGTAATCGGCATTTTCTATGCGAACTCCATCAGTACTAACACGATACTGGTTTGAGAGTTCGACGTTGCCATCGATGAAGCCTGGCTCTCTCGATCAGTCGCAAAAGTTGTAACAAAAATAGTTGGAATAACAGATCTTTATTGAAACGAAATTGGCGATATTAAGGGTCGCAGGGTATGGGAACTTGAGAGCGAAGGATGCATTTTCAAATCCTGAAGTAACTTCTTAGTTAGGAAGCTTTTCTGCATAATCCTGTGAAGAATATGATCCCTTATAATTATAAAGCTTTGAAATCTGCATTGCGATGGCTCTCATGTTCACGCACCCAGCCTGGATAAAGCAGGAGTCCCGACAGTAATGGGATTGTCAGTAGATCTGGATTCGGGTCTAGAGCTGCTGGTACTGATAATATCATGTAGGTGTGCAGATGGGTTGGATTCAATTGGACTTTCCGATCTAAAATTAACACACTACTTTAGGATACAAATCCCATGATCTGACCTCAAAGTATATTTAGATTTCCCTACCGACTTACATGATCGGATTCTTCTTGAATTTGGTTATGGACTTAGATCAGTACTTTCTTTCAGATCTACATTGTATTTGAGATCAAATCCGACCATTTGCACTTTTTGCATGTAAAACCGTTGTTTTCAACCTTTTCTACTGGATCCAGCATTATCATTTCAAACTTGGATCCTGGCTCAAAACTATTGCATCGGATCTAAATTGAATTCATATTTGGATTCGGACTTGCTGCCTAAATGTTTCAAAATCGAAGTCTCAAATGATCCGGACCCGCCGCTTACAGCCTCGGACAATATTTCCATTGAAGGTTAGTCTTGTCACTACCGGTCAAAACTGGTGGTGCTTTGGTCAATGGGGAGGCGTTGCATGATTGCCTCCGTCCCCTTACGTAGTACGAACTCGCGTTTTCTGGATGGGACAGGGCACGGTGGGACCGCGGCAACCGCGTGGGTCCCACAGCAACTCTTTTAGGTTCCCTGTCCACAGGGGACGTGGGTCCCGGCGGATGCATAAATTTAGGGCGGGGTTCGGGGTGGCAGCGGGCCCCACCGAAGAAAACTGCCTCTGCTCTGCCAGAAGGCGAAGAAAAAAAATATAAGGACGACGACGATTCTGTGACGTGGACTACTCGGGGGGTCGAGGGACCCAAACCCCAGGGCTTTTGTAGCCGCTTTGCTCGTGGCTCCCGAGCCACGGCTTGGGGCTTCGGCTTTTTGTGTTAAAGAAAAACGAAACGGTGTGGGCGTTAATTGGTGGGATCCACACATTTTGTGACACGACGATCAAAACTGATTTGGATCTGGATCAGTGATTGGGTCAGTCCTCTGTGATAGGCCTAGGGGTGAAAATGAATCCTGGGTTTGGACAGGCCCTTGATTTTATTCTCAATTTTGGTAGTAATATTCCAACTTTATTTCTGGATACATAAGTGTCCTTGAAATAAGATCCAAATGTGTATTTGGATCTCATTCTTGTATGCTTAATCAGGTTACATTGAGATTTGGATTAGTGCTTTAATTTATGCCGGATCCATATTCAGGTATTGTTCGTTTCCGATCAGTTTGTAATTTTTACATGTGGAGAGCTTGTTTTGAGTATATATATATATATATTTTGGGTACGGATTCGGTACTAGCTTATCATATCTCGTTCAAATCTGAACGCAAATTTGGAGGTATGTTTACACTTTCAAATTTGGAGTAAGATCAATCATGATTCCTTCCATATATGACCTGTCTGCACTCGTACTAAGAGGCTTAATGGGTCCATTATATATTATGGTTTGGTTAAGCTAGCATCGACCCAGAACCCGTTTACTTGTTTCCCACAATCGCAAAATCTCAAACTCAGGGTTTTCTGCAGCAAGAGAAAACCTGGTAATAAACTAAAAATATATATTTTTGGTAGAAAAATCACAAATTTCTGGTATGTATAGAAAAAAAGATTATTTATGTCAGTCTTGGCTACATTTAAACAAGGCAAATTAAATCTTGGGACATTATACTTTTTCTTAATAAATCATGGGGGTGTAAAACGGTTCTTTAAATAGTGATTCTTTATAATAAAATAGTAAAAAAAAGGTTTTAGTGTTATCTTGACAACAATATAAAGAAAGATTTAAAAGGTCATTAAAATATAAAAGAGATAAAGAATAAGGAAAAGGCTCATGCTCAAAATATAAAAAAAGAAAAAAAAATTAAATAGCACATTAATATCATGATATTTTAAAACTTTCAACATTTTGAAGATAACATTACGTTATACGTTTTTTAACTTTATTTACGATATTGCATATTGTGAAATTTTCAAAATATTGGTGATAATCTGAGAATGATATAAAACTGAAAGAATACTAAAAAGAATAGACCATAAAGAACAAAAAAAAAAAGACCATGAAAGTCATGTGCATTTTGAACAGAACATGTTTGAAAAGCATGATTTTATAAAAAAAAATTGTCATGTAAATTGCAATCCGCCAGGTTCAATTCTTTACCTCCAGATATCCCCAAGGACCCATTTCCTTTGGCAGGTCCAGTTTAGGGATATAAACAGGTCAGATTCAGTTAGGATGTAGGCAGTACTGAATCCAGCCTAGTCGGATCGGATTCAGATTTGAATTGGAAAGCTAAAACCAAAACCAGATTCATATTCTAGCTTGGATATCTTCAGATATAGCATTTGTTTAGATTCGTGTATCCGCCGCATTGGATTCAGATTTGGGTGCAATACTAATTGCCAAATTGGATCCACTTCTTATTTGGTTACTGCTTGTGTTACAAAAACTGACTAAATGGTTGAGATTTGGTTGGATAACCAACCCTGAATCTGAACCGTAAACATCCCTAGTCCAGGTGCAGATAAGGGACATAAACGAATTGGATGAGTTTGGAGCTCCATTCCAGATTGGACATATGTTTCCCGAATACGGATATTGATTTAATATCCAAATGTATAATCTGACTGGTTTAGACTTATGTGGTGGAGCCTTTCTGGGTCTATATCTGGATCCAAAATCATTTTGATCACCATTATAAATTTTATAAGTAAAATGCTTGTTCCCGACCATTTTTCAACAGACTTACCATCACCATTATAAAATTATGATCGTCCACCTCATCAGATCCCTTATGTAAAAAACATTAGAACCAATTGCTTATTAGATGATTCCAGATCAGCGGGGATCCTTCTCATATCATCCGATCCTTTTTTTTCACCACTAGGTCCGGCCATACAGGGTCGGGTTATTCCCATATAATGGAGGGAGGTCATGGCTAGTCACAAATATCACCAATATTTCATAAATATAGTGGACTTTATCAAGATATTTTGAAACTGTATAATCCGAAAGTATTATAACAGAAATTACTTCTTAAATCTTGTTAAAATTCTATTGTATATATATATATATATATATATATATATATATATTTCATAGAGAGTAGAGTGTAAGTGTAAGTGCTTGTTATAATTGTTTGATGGATTTTTCTGCTCTTCTGGTATTTTTTTCACAGTTCTGACCTCATAAATGTGTTGGGCATAGTCGATTTACAAGGAATTAACACCTGGATCATGTGTTTTTTATGAAAAAATGATATTTGAAGCTTAAAAAATTTACAAAGATTTTGGACCATTGTTTTTTCGAACCTTATAAAAACCCACCCATGTGTCGTCGAACAGTTCGATAGCTGATCCTTATAAAATCAAGTAAATAAATCACATCTGTACGTTCAGAATTAAAAAATAAAACAAAAAAATCTTATAAATTCATCAAACAGGTATCGCAAGCACCTAACTCTCTCTCTCTCTCTCTCTCTCTCTCTCTCTCTCTCTATATATATATATATATATATATATATATATATATATATAGCAACTTGTATTTTAAGATATTTTATTTTATCGGTATACTTTCCGAAATACAAAAATGAATCAATTTGTGGCGAGATTTTTCCTTGCCGATAAAAACCAACAATACCACAGCCGGGCCAGGGAATCGGCTTAACCATAGTTAAGCCAGCCGGTTGAGCGCCGGTTACCTTTCGTCATGCACGGCTGTTGATGAGCTGTCATGTTTTCGCCTATTTAATAATAAGCTCCAACGCGCTGAAGAATTCTCACACTCCACTCCCCTCTTTCGCGCGCTCTCCTCCTTACCTCCGCACACCGGGAAATTTTATCTGTAGTTTTCCTGCCGCAATTCCGGCAAAGAATCGCCAAGTTTCCTTCCTTTGAATGCAGAGCAGCGGTTCACTGTAAGTCTCGACACTTCTAAACATTCATGACGTTGTAAGCGACGGTATATTCCGGATGCATATGATTTGTCGAATCTAGGGTTTCATGGGTCCTGTTTTTTCTCCTCTCGTCGGGTTTCTCCATTTCGAGTGTTTTCCGGCGAGTTTTTATGGCTCTGATGGTCGGAGACTAGACGAGCCAGTCCGTGAGGGCGATTATCCGTTTTCGAAAGTTTGAAATGACGAAAACACCCCCGGAAGACTGGTGCGTTCGAAGAGCTTGAACAGGGGCATCTTCGTCATTCGATAAAGTCAAGCCATAATATGTTCCTCTTTTGTGCTCGGTCTGTCGTAATTCTTTTGAAATTGTGGTGATGGATGATGCCCAAGCGTAGCAGCAGTACAGTAAGAGACTGGGTTGCGTGAGATACTCCTTTTGTGCTTTAGAATCAAACCCCCATTGTCTGCTCCTTCCACCTTCCCTTCTTCTCCTCTTGCTCTTTTATTTTTGTTTGTTAGGAACGTGGCAACGCAGCAGGGCCTGCTTGATTAGTACATGGCTGCATTTGCGTGTAGTGGTTTGTTTGGAGTGTACCAGCTTGCATAGAAATAGTAGGATATGCTGGAAGGTTGCACCGTGAGCACAAAGAATTTCCCAAATTATTCACTTTTTCTGTTGACAAAGTGGGTGCACCAGATAGGGATGCGCAATGGGCCAAGCTAACTGGAGCTCGGCTTGGGCTTGACCTGTTTGAGCTTGGCTCGAACTCGTTCCAAAAAATAAATTAGCAGTACTTGAACAAGGGTTCAGGCTCTCAGGCTCGGTACATGTAAAAGAGCCGAGATTGAACAGCCGGTCCAGCTCGGTAAACTCGATTAAGCTCGCTCGCTCACATAGGTATATAAAAAAACTAGATTTTATATATGTACTAGTAAATTGTTGATCTTTTTTGGAAGTGGCTCGATCGAGTTCAAATCCCATTGTCTTCTCTTTTAAAAAGGCTGTTGACATGATTTTAAAAAATTTTACAATAATAATTTAAATTAAAGGTATTCAAAGTTAGGTTTGGCTTGAGATCCAGGTTAAAGGGTGTTCAAGCTTGGCTCATTCTCGACTAGTGTGCATCCCCACACCCATACACCACCCAAGGAGAAAAAAATATTCATATAAGAATTCTTTCTGCACTTGACATCTGGAGCGTTAGTTTTTCAGAAGGGACGGTGCAGATGACCCGTATATCTGCAATGGCTATTAAAATGATGACAAAATTCGTGATAGTTACGAAACTTGAAAATGGGTGAGAGAGAGAGAGAGAGGTCCTTTTTTTCTTTTGAGAATTGATCTATGCCTGCGTTATTGTGTTTACTTTTAACCATTGTTAGCATTGAAAGGGAAGTCTTTTTTTTGGGGTTTTTTCTTTTATTTTAAATGATGTGTTGCAATCCACCCGAGGGGCAGTGTAGTTGGAACGGGCCTTGACTGTTAGACGGGCAGTCGGTGTTCGATTCCCACGGGCATTATTCCTCTTGCGTAAGCCGAAGCTGGTGGCTCCATGGGGTCAAGGGGTTGGTGCGCCTGGGTTTATCTCTCTGGGGTGGGTTTCCCGTTTCTATATGAAAAAAATGATGTGTTGCAATCTTTTTCTATATTGGTTTTATACCCGTTAAATATCACGAAGACTTCGTGCGCAAGCATCTGTGTGTGTGTGCATCATATGAAATTAAGTATTCATCTCGCATGGTAGGGATAAGTATGAAATTAAGTATTCATCTAGCATGGTTGGGATAAGTTGGGTGCATCCAAACACCCTTTTAGTGTAGCCCATGTTTGTCATATTAGCACTCCGGCAGCTTAAGACCACTTGCAATACTAAAGTAGATGAACGATGTTGCGTCGTCATGATTTTACTGACGAACTAACCAATCCAAACATAGCTCTGACTGTGTAAAAACATGCTGCATAATTTAATGGATTTTTTTATTTGAACAATCAATGGGACTTCATTTTTGGTTTTGTATTTTGGTTTAGAGTACCCTATACATAATCTATGATGGTGATTGTTTGTGAGAAACATTTTGTGTTTTGTGTGGCTCATGATATCTATGGTGTGGGTGGTGCTGTTGATATTGGTGCAGAAGTAGGTTGGACCATTGGGACCATGAGGTAGCGATGATTACGGCCTACTTGTTGTTTCAAAACAATGTAATTGGATCACCATGTCAATATCGTATTAAGATAATGGTATAAGCCGTCTCCAGATCGTACACATTGACCCTTCAAAGATTAGATGCTATTTTTTAAACGTTACAAAAATACGTATAGCGTGCGGCATCAGCGCACACACACATATATATATATATATATATGCTCTTAATTGTCAACCACTCTGAGAGAGAGTTGAATGCCCATTATTTCTACGTTGATTTCGTAAAGCAGCCGAAAACGTTGACGTATGCCTTAATATAATGGCAATCTTTTTACCAAAATAGTTTATTTATTGCCATTGTTAACCACGGTTGGCGCAAGCATACCGATGCGGGTCTACCTACACAGTTTTTTTAAATTTTTTTTCAATTAATAAGAAAGCTGGTCAGATTTTTGAATTTTTTTTTCAATAATAAAGCTGGTCAGGTCTTTTAAGTTTTTTTTTTTCAATAATAAAGCTGGTCAGGTTTTTTAAGTTATGCATCAATAATTTAACATAGAGATGTCTCTGAAAACGTTGCCTTGAAACAAGTGAAAGGTCAAATGCCATTTATGAGTTTCCCCATGTTCATTCCCATTCTTTATTCTTTTGTTCTTTGAATAGGTTTGGTTGTAGTATTCACATGCTCATGCATTCGCTCGTGATTCGTGCCCCCATTGATCTGGCTAACTGGATCAGGTCATCTGGGTCCACGGCCACGATCATTCAGAGCTCCACCAATCCGGACCATGTGGGTCATGATGGTTCAGTCCCAGTGTCTTGAGGATAGCATTTGGGCCCTTTCCAGCCCGGGCAGCTGAGCTTCATCTGATCCTTTCCCGCCTAAATAAGATAGCTGACATGATAATTAAACAGTGCTTTTAGTTAATGATGAAGCATTATGAATGATCCCCACATGACAAACTATGAGTTTAGATAATGAAGGGTGGTCTTCTTTTTTGTGCAGCAAGAGGCAAGCTTAAATATTTGGGGGCCAGCCGATGACAGAGCTCAAGAGGAGAGCCTCATCTCTTGAAAGAGGCGCCAATAATTGCGATGCCATAAAGAAACATAAGACGGAGGGAGCCATCCCTAGAGCTTCTATAAAGGTTTGCATCCCAATTCCCTTTCTTTTTTGTTTCTTTTTGTGTATGGCAAAGCAACAGGTGGGTAGATGGGACACGTTGTCTACCTAATAATGTTGTTTTCTTTCTTCCTTTCTTTCTGGCTTATTATTTTCCGGAATGAATGCTGTAATGACTTATGACTCCTTCAAGTACGTCTCTGAGTTGGATCCGTACCTGGTAAGACTCACCTTGACCCACCAAGTGGGGCTGAAAAGCTTATCAGATATTCGAGTTTGGCTTTGATGGAATCCGAACCGCACTTTGGACCGAATAATCTTTCTATTTTCTTTCCTTTTTATTTTCTTGACATGGATCTGGACCCACCCACCACCCATGTCCACTGCATCTATACCTTTGTCATGATTGCTTCTTTGCTCTTTGGTCGTCGAGATTGTACGTTATTGGTGGGCTGTATATAGGTCCCCTTCGTGCCTGGATCCACGCCTGACTCTTGATATGATCCAACTACCCAGTTGCTGGATAGAAATTCTGATAATAAATATCCAAGGCTTAAAAAATCAAGTTTTTATATAAAAAAACACCATCCAAGTATGTTTTCTAGCAAATCGACTATGTCAAACACATCTGCAGAGTTAAATTTGCAAAAATGTTAGGCACCAAACAGAGCAGGCAACTGCTCTCTCTCTCTCTCTCTCTCTCTCTCTATATATATATATATATATATATATATATATATATATATATATATATATATATGTATATGTATGTGTGTGTGTGGGCCTTTGTTTGCGACTATAGCCATTACCTATAAATGTTTCATTGTTTTGGTTATTTTTAATTAGACCAACCATACAAATGTGATCTATAGGTTTTGTTTAGCGGGAATCGGCTTTTGAATCATCCAATTAAGACACATAGGCAGGTTTTTATAAGGCTTCAAAAATCAATGGCCTTAAATGCATGATACTTTCTCAGCTAAATCATGTTTTTTTAATGAAAAAACATGATCCAAAAGTCAGTTTCCACTATTTTAAACATGCTGAATCCATTCATTTGTCGGATGGGATCAAAACAACTTGCACATAGGTGTTTGTACCTGATATATATAAAGAGAGAGAAGTGGTAGCTGCTAACCACTCTTCTAGCTAACCGGTTTTTTGAAAGTTTTTTCATGTTTTCCCTAAATCTGGTTATACAAATGTGTTCTACATGGTCAGTTTAGTAGGGAATGGCACTTGGATCATGTTTTTTCTATAAAAGATATGATTTATTAAGCATTGAATATTTATGAAAATCTTAGACTGTCGATTCTTTAACCTAAAAACCTTACCTGCTTATTGAAATCGGATGATCCAAAAGTTAATTCCTATAAATCAAGCATGTAGAACACATTCGTATGGTCAGATTTAAGGAAAACATGACAAAAACCTTTAAAAGCCTGATTCGCTGGTGGTTAGCTGCTACCATCTCTCTTTCTCTCTATATATATATAAGCATTTTCAGCATAAAAATGTGATTTTGTTAATCTTGATATTATGGCCTATCGTGGACCAATGAATTTGCAGTCCTAAAAAAAATTGATTATGCACATTGATTGGATGATTTAAAGCATATTTTTTTATTAAACCGACCATATAGATCACATCCATAGAGCTTAATACATGAATAAATCATAAAAATGTGAAAGATTAGGGTGTAAGCTTTTTTTTTTAAATTTATGACTGGAAAAAACCGCACCTGGCACGAAGACTTGGTTGCACTGGCTCAGCCTGTCATACTTACGGTTGTCGTGCCGGCAGCGTAAAACTCGAGGCTAGGACCCCTGCCCCGGGTTAGGGTGTATGCTTGTTTCGGATATTTGCAGAGCCTTCTGAAAATATCGAGTTGAAAGGGTGTTGCGTGGATGCAGGCAAAGAATGAGAGATTCAGCGAAAAGATCACGGCCCTCCAACAGCTAGTGTCTCCATTCGGGAAGGTAATGTCTTTATTCCTTGAATACTAGAGATAATCTTTGCTCCCAGTAATATTTTTCAGGGCACTTCTATCTGGGGACATAGCGATAAATATTGGCATTTTTTTTTTCAAAAGAACACAAAAAAATAAAGTGAATTGCCCAGCCGCTTAAAACATAAATATCGATCAGCAACAAAAATTCAATTTTCTTATTTTTAATTCATAATTTTGCCAATATTTGCTAAAAAATGCGAGAAAATGACAAATTTCAATTTATCTCAATGATTTGGCTGCCAATATTTACTGGAAAAAATGTTTTGTGATATGCCTCAGGGTTGATATGAAAATTCCCAGGAATTTGTAAACAGATTGGATCCGATTCTGGGCTTGCTTGGACCACATGGGTGTATTTTCCGGTGTTTCAGTTCAAAATCTAATGCAGAATGAGGTGGATATGCACTAAATATTATTAGCAAAATCCGGATACGATTCCTCAAAATCATTGGACTCAGAAAGGTCTGGTATCATTGGTTCGGACTTGTGCAATGTCACAAATATCGACTAGGGAAAATCTAGTGACATTTTGAATATTAGAGTTTGTATTGGGAAAATATTGGCATTTATAAAAACATATATTTAGGTAATATATATTGCACATTATATTGCCTTTGAATTTATTGTGATAAAAGTCATGATATTTTCAAAATATCGGTGATATTTGTGGGCATACAACTCAGTTCGGGATCCTTGGGGAATGTGGTGATTTTAGTAGAAGGAACTAATCGAATGCTTGATGTGTCAACAGACGGATACAGCTTCAGTTCTTACAGAAGCTATGGGATACATAAAGTTCCTTCATGAGCAAATTCAGGTTTGTCTTGTCTCTTTGTACTCTACAAACTTGACCAAGAATGGATCATCTGAGTTCTCCAGTCAGCTCGAAATTAAGGAGAGCACCATCATATGCATGCCTTGGATGTCTGAACCATGTCATTATGTTCTTTTTCCAAGCGCATTTGGGGATAATGTTCGCTACCCTCTGGGTTCCAAACCTCCTAGCAAAAAACTTTTTTTTTCACATCTGACTCTCCAGATGTGATCTTCATGTTTGGCTTAGTAGAAATGAGCCCTTGGATCACGCTTTTCCATGATTCCATCCATAAGGTCAGATTTGGTAAAAAAAAACTCCTCCCATGAGTTTCAACTAGGGGTTTTGGAAACCACGAGTTCCCATCCTTTTGAGTCCTAGGAAAATGATGGCAGCCCAGGTCATGGGGTTTGAATTTTATCAACCATCTCTTGGCACAATGCCTGAGAATATCACAAAAAAGACTTGACAGCCACAATTAACTTTCCAACCGTACAGAAAGAAAGTTTCCAAGATTACGTTCCTAATATAACAAGTTAACACTTGTATAACCCAAAACATGGTGAAAGTTCATGACACCAAGTCTATTTTAGTAGTGGATATCTAAATTCAAAAACTTGGATACCTCTGTCACTCGAAGATAAATTGATACAGCAAAGTCTGTCGTGATTGTCTATTTGCCTGTTTTATTTGATCTGTTGATAAATCATCTAATTTGTGATAATTTGTAGGTGTTAAGTGCACCATACTTGCGAGGAACTCGGGTAGGACAACTACAGGTAAGAAATCCATGTTTTAGGGGTTCTGTATGGATCAAAAGAATGATAAGTCTGTCTTGGCCTGCGCATTTTCAATCAAAGCTATATAATTTCTGTTATCATGGACAAGGTAGTGTCTAATTAATAGCTCATAGATGTGGGTCCTGTCAAAAACGGTCTACATTCTTAAAGCATGTGTTTAACATCATGTGGAATGTGAACAAGTCTATGATATGCAATGGTGTTTTTACTAGTAGAAACATGGAGTCAACCAATTGGCAAGATAAGAGTTCATGAACTTCGTAGCAATTCCTGCAACGACAAGTTTACCTTTTGGCTAGCAGTGTGTGTTTGTGTGTGCATATGCACATGCATGTGTTCCTTTCCTCTGGAATGGCAAGGAGTGAACCCAAGAGTGCTCAGTTGAGATGTTATAATTCTAAATGCTTGACCATTCCATGACCTTTTTGCCAACTTTACTACAAAGGCCAACAGTGAGACATCAAGGAAAGTTCTATTCATCTATTCATCACAAAGACTAAGAAGTAACAACTGAGAGCGCATTTGAAGATGGGGCCCATCCTGAAACGCCCATATCAATAAGGTTTTTTCACTGATTATTCCTTATCTTCAAGGTGTACTGTGCATGATGAAAGGGCCCATCCGTTCTGAACTCTAACCCTGGTTATGCATTCATCTGAGTAGGATGGTCACTAGTATCCAAATCCAAGATCAAAGAAAGCTTCATCAGAGTAGTCAGCTGCCGTAGAGTAGAGGACTGAACATCCAAGCACAACATTATTGTGTTGAATCTTCTAAGCATTATCCATCTATGGCCCTCATGCCCCATGCCTTACATTCTGTTTTTTTGTTTTATCTCAAAATGATGTTCTGCTCTGCATTTCGTGTAGGGAACAGATTGCTCATTAAGAAGTAGAGGCCTATGCCTTGTGCCCATCTCTAATACACTTAGTGTGGCACAAAGCAATGGAGCAGACATCTGGGCACCTGTCATGGGAAACTCTAAGTTTTGATATCCCTACAATATGGTGTTTGCTGCATTAGGTTCCACTACAGATTCTGAGGGATCCAATGGTTGCAAGAGTAGGTAGCAAGTATGAGAAGTGGTTAGAGAAATTATGGTACCTAAAATGGAACCAAAATAACTCTGTGTGACAGAACTAACAATTGAAAAAGCATATTTGTAATCATAAGCCTCCTCAAGTGCCCATGCTCCATGTGCTCAAAGCAGATAAGTTTTAAGAGCCAGGCCCAGTTCCAGATTTCTGTCATGATTTCCAAGCGACAGAAAGGTTACTAATCCAACTGAGTACAAATTTGATCTCAATTTTGGAAATATTTTGTGGGGTTTATTATTTTACTTTTATTTTTGTATTACTGGGATTCCTTGTAGGTTGTGTGAGTACCATCAATCAGCGTTGTAACATCTTTGTATATAAGGAAATATAATTCCTGAATAGCTTGCTTTCAATAAGATTCTTAATGGTAGACAAGCACACACACAGATCCTCTCAATAGAATCCCCTAAGTTTCATGCATCACCTCTCTCATGGCTTGAGTTCTTGATGTGTATGCCTCCTAACATGCAGGCCGCAAGCACCCAGCGTGTGCCTTGAGGCAAAGGATTTATGCACATTCCAGGGGCTCAGCCTGCCTCCCTCTGATACATATAATCTGTATTGTAACACAAGGAATAAGCAAAAAACCAATTGGAAGAGGCATGTCGACTCAGGTCGTTCATTTCTTCCCTGATGAGGATTGCTTAAACCAAGCTCACCAGTGTTGGCCCTTTAGCCGACACATCTTCCAGGAGGAGCCACAGATTTGATTCCAGTAAAAAATGATATGTAGTAGGATTTAAGCATGCAAGGGAAAGATATAAACTTTGAAAATGAACTAATAAATCTTAAGCAGGCACCAGATAAAAAGCATAAACCAAATACTAGCAACAAGAGACTTGGATACACTGCTTACATTACGCAGACATGCTCTCTAAGAGAGTAAGGGCTTCCTTGGTTGAATGTAGCATTGCACTGTCTGGTTCAAAGCTAACAACTATATTTGTTCAAACTACACAAACAAATAACTGCTTATACCATAAAAAAAACAAAACAGTGTCTTAACACAGATACAGTAAAGCATACTCACCCTATATATCTTCTATGTTTCTATAATGTGATTCTTTGTACTTTGAAAACCACTTTAGTTTAATCACACCATCGGATACAACCTTGTTTTGAACCATTGTTTTTTGGCCCAGACTTGTTATAAAAATGTAGAGGTATTTCATATTATTTTTTGACATGGACAAAGTCATGGAAAACCTCGACATGATTTTAATATTAGACCTTGGATATATTAATATAATAGTTCCAAATCTCTTTAGAAATAAGATCAACTTTAGTATAAAGAGTTCAACTACTGCAGCTTGAGAACAACATGAACTGATAAAACATGGGTCCTATCCAACAGGAATCATCTTAGCACTTGCATGGTACATATCATTTTCAACCTTTTGTTTACTTGAAATCATAAGCACTGGTACTAACATTTCTTTACGTGACATTCATATGTAAAACAAGTATCTGCACTAGCATAAATATTTGGGTGACCTACGAAAGCCAACAAAAAGGAAAAAGAAGAAAATGGAGAATATTGACAACCAATTACCTGGACATCAAAATTTTACTTGATGTTATGGCTGTTAAACTAAATCCTCAAAGCATAGTTTTACATGACCGGATTGTATATGTGGCAATTCTGATAGATCTTTTTACATCTGATAATTCCTATTGTTCTCTTTACAATTTTCATTTGTTACATTACATATAATCATTAACGTCCCTTTGAAATTTTAAAGCTTCAACTTAGCATGCACCATTGATGGGTCTCAATTATACTTGGCTTGTCACCATAAGGTCAGAGTTTGCATTGATTCTTCAAATGACAATAGTCCTGGACAAGAATATTTTTCAGAGTCGTAAACTCCATGTTATATCATAACAAGCTTTGTGAAAAATTACTACCAAAATAGTCATAGATTCCAAGATGGTCTTTGAAGAACCGTAGCTACTGCACAGTAGAAATACAAAAAGCATGTGCAGTGAACTTGCAACAACAGCCTTTACCACTTGATTTACATGGGGTGGAATGGGTAAAAAGGAAACCACAGAATTCAAGAAAATGACTAAATCTGTGGAAATACTTAAGGATAGTCTCCCATTATTTCTACACTTAAAGAAAACCTAATTTTGAAATTAGAATCACAGACTTAGTTAAGTCCTCCCTATTTGTATAGACTTTCAAAGAACTACTTAAAATCGACCTAAGGACTTGTGTTAGCTCTGCCCTCAGCTGATGGTATCTCAACTATATGCATCTCGCCTGAAAGCCTTGCATCACATGCCTTTAGCTGACTTGTTCAAGGTTGACGAGGTGAGATTTTCAATAACCCTTCTAGTAAAATTGTGCTATCCTAGCTCATGTATAGGCAGAAGTTTCAGAAAATTGAAAGGAGTTTGGTTTATTTATATGTTGTCTTTGAATAGCAAGAAATTATTCCCATTGCTCCACACACACGCACGCACACCTTATAATATATGCTCAATAGGCCATGCACATGCCACCATCATCGGCTGCAGCACAATCAAATGTAAGATCATGATGCATGGAAATCTTGAAAGTAGTCTTCAACCACACTACCTTCAGACATTGCGTTTGTTTAAAAAGAAGTGCAAGATGATTCTTTTGCTAAATACATATCAGAGGAAAAAATGGAATAGTTAACTACCACATCTCTCTTGCCAAATATTGCAGAAACTTTTAAAAGTTGGATTTATGGACACTCCTTCCTCTGTCCTAAATAGGAGATGTGTACTCAAATTGTCAATATAAACTTCTGTGCACAACAAGATAAAGATTAGAATAAACAGGAACGCAACGACTCGACATAAAGACCAAAAGGAATGACTATCCATTTCCAAGTGAACCAAATAGATTTAGCTCCCAAAATCTACTTCCAAATGTCTGTTACTGTAACCAAATCTGTCTAAGCTTTATAGGTACTGGTAGAGGACATCTGGAACTTACGTTTGAGGAGTTCAAGAAAAAAGAAGTCATACAAATAAAACATATATATGAATATCCTAAAGGACGCAGCTTTTGCAGAATATATGGTGCATCAAAGAAACACTCCAAAAATCATAAGAGAAGTTTTGTATACTGAAATTTCATTTTTAGAGAAAATGCCCCACCTGGGTATCGTTCCCATACTTCCTGTTAGAGATATTGGTGGGGACGTCTTGGGACTCCTCAGGAGAAGTTTCTCAAAGTCCAAAATTGATCAGGAATACATGTCAGGGTCGACTTCCTCATCTTCTCAGGCTGCCTTAATTAACAAGGAAGACCAAGTTTAGGAGTCATGTTTCATATCAAACCGTATTGAAGTCTATCCAGCATGGGACGTCCAACCCTTCTTGTTCTCTGATTAAGGGATTAACCGATGTGTATAATCCTTGTAAATGTGGACATGTTCATGATGAGTCCACAAGAGATAAGGTTTCTAGTTTCCCATACTGTAATGACTTAGTAAAATCCATTTGCACTGAACCTCTTCAAGTTCAATGTCTATATAATGAATAGAATGCTCCTATGGCCCTCTCACGATTTTGGTGAGAGAATGTCTTTCGTGGATGTAGGTTGATTCTCAAGTGAACCACGTTAATCCCTATGCAAGTGTAGTTCTTTTTCTTTCATCATATCAGAGCAAGACATGTTATCAATGGCATTAGAAGGTTCAAAGGCAGATCAATCTGGTATGTCATCAGCAAAATCTTTGTTTAGTGCTCCAAACACCCTTCAACATTTTTTGTCCATCAAATTGATGGTAGAAAATTAGCTTATTTGGGAATCTCAGTTTATTCCCATATTGAAAGCCTATGATATGTTAGGCTATGTGGATGGAGCTCCTAAGAAATCTAGTTCCAATTCTGAAGACCTCGATCCTGATTATGTTGAATGGATGAGGCATGACCAACTCCTACTTAGTTGGATCACATCTCTTTTGATTAAACCTATTCTCAGTCAAATAATAAGCTTGTCTACATCATATGATGTGTGGGAAGCTCTAAAGCAGTCATATGCTTCGCATTCACTTAAAAAAGGACTTCAAATCCATTGAATATATCCAAAAAGCAAAGGCTATTGCTCATCAGTTGGCTATTGCTTCAAGGCCTGTCAATGATGAAGATCTTGCCATGCAAATTTTGAAGGGACTTCTTAGCGAATGTGCTTCATTCAAAGTCTCCATAGAGACCCGATCTGACCCCGCTTCCTCGAGTCAATTGCATAGTTTATTACTTGTTCAAGAGGCACATCTTGCCAATCTTGAAGAGATTTATGGTGATACGGTCACGCCCTCTGTCAACATGACTTCCAAGCAATTTGATGGAAGTCAATATATGAATCAAGTATTCAGAGGACAGGACGACAGAACAAAAGAAACTTCCAAAACCATGGTAGAGGAAGGTGTTGTGACGTCTGGGGGTTTTTCCGGCGAAGCCTCAATCGGTGTTCCGCAGCGTGGCGATGGCCCTGCATGAAAAGAAAACAGCAGAGCGTACCTGATGCCGCCATTGATGGAGCTACTGTGGTCGCCGGAGTTTTCTGCTCAGCCGGATTGCAGCCCTTCACGAGCCCAGGCTACCAGATGCAGTCGGTGAGTAGACCTTCGATTTCCCGTCACAGGGTCGCTCATGATACCTTGTTTTTATACGCATAGGGTGGGAACAGTTTGCATAACCGTTCTCCTTCATCCTATGTTGATTTATCGGCAGGATCATCCCTCAACGGGGATGTATCCACATTATGGATAACCACCACGTTAATCATGGTGGTTAATTCAACATTCTCTCACTTGATCCGACAATAAATCTTTTTAACCAGAAAACCTTATGGAAATAACTTGATGAATAGATTGGCCTTTATAATCTATTCTAAAGGTCCTTAGTTGAATCTCTAATCCTTAGGAGATTGACAACAACCATAATGAGAATCAAAAACTGAAAGTGATCACTTTATTTATATGCATATGTCAAAAAGAGTTTAACAATCTCATCCTCATTACATGTTCGGAATATAATCCCGGTGCTAGCCCTTTAGTAAGAGGATCAGTGATCATCTCTTTGGTACCAATATTGACAATATGCACTAAATGATTCTTTGTTCTTTCTTTAACAACAAAATACTTCAATTTCATATGCTTGCATGACGTAGTACTTTTGTTGTTGTTCGAAAAGGATACCGCAGCTTCATTATCACAGTAGACCTTCAGTGGCTTCCCAATAAAATCGACCACCTTTAACTGTGATATGAAGTTCTTTAACCATATAGTCTGTGAAGTAGTCTCATATAATGTAATGAATTCTGCATCCATGGTGTGGGCAGCAGTGGTCGTCTGCTTTCCACTCCTCCAAGAGATCGCTCCCCCAGCAAGTAAGAAGACATACCCAGTAGTAGACTTTCTACTATCAAGGCATCCTCCTAAATCCACACCTAAGTAGCCAATGACCTCGAGGTGATCAACTTTATGATATGTTAGCATATAGTCTTTTGTCCCTTGCAAGTACCGCAAGACTTTCTTGGCAGCCTTCCAATAGGGTAAACCTAGGTTAGACTGAAATCTGCCAAGTACTCTTACTGCAAAAGAAATATTTGGTCGAGAACATGTTTGCGCATACTGCAAGCTGCCAACAACTGATGCATATGGATATGCATTCATATGTGCTTTGTCAATATCGTTCTGTGGACAATCCTTTAGGCTCAGCTTGTCACCTTTTGATATGGGTGTAGAAGTAGGAGAACAATTCTCCATCCCATATCGCTTTAACACCTTTTCTATATAGGATCTTTGGGAGAGGCCTAGAAAACCTTTTGCTCGGTCTCGACGAATCTCAATACCAAGAACGTAAGCAACCTCACCCATATCTTTCATATCAAAATGTGATGCAAGAAACTGTTTTGTCTCTAAAAGTAACTTCATATCGTTGGTTGCAAGTAAGATGTCATTCATATACAACATCAATATAATTAACTTACTCTCACTTTCCTTAAGGTATATACATTGATCAATAATGTTTTCTGTAAACCCGAAAGTCACAATGACTTGGAAAAATTTAATATACCACTGTTGGGAGGCCTGTTTAAGTCCATATATTGATTTGTTAAGCTTACAAACCAAACGATCATTTTCAGAGAAACCAAGAGGTTGTTCCATGTATACATCTTCATTCAGATCCCCGTTGAGGAATGTTGTTTTTACATCCATCTGATATAGCTCTAAGTCATAATGAGCTACGAGGGCCAGAATAATCCTCATTGACTCTTTAGTTGAGATAGGAGAAAATGTCTCATTATAGTCAATGCCCTCCATCTGGGTGAATCTTTTAGCAATCAATCTTGCTTTATATTTCTCTATGTTACCTTTGGAGTCCTTGGTCTTAAAGACCCATTTACACCCTACGGGCTTTACTCCTTTAGGTAACGTGACAAGATCCCACACTTGATTTTTAGCCATAGAGTGTAACTCTTCTTTCATGGCTTCTATCCAGTGTGAAGATTGTTTGTTTTCAACAGCTTCCATAAAAGTCAACGGGTCATCATCCATATCTATGAAATCACCAGGCTCATGAAGGTACACTACATAATCAGGATGTATGGCAGATCTCCTAATCCTTGTGGATCTCCAAACGGGTCGCTCCTCAGGCTTAGATTGAACCTGATTATCATGTTCGTGCTCTTTCGCATTGTCCACAATAGGTTCACTTTGGATTTGTGCATTAACAATCGAATGATCAACCACACCATCATTAAGAATAACAATGTGGTATCTTTCGATGTTTTCTTTAACAGGTGACGAAACTGGATCCTGTACTTCCTCAAAACCAATGCTTTGAAGTACACTCAATCCTACTGAACCATCTTCTAGGAATTTAGCCTTATCTGTTTCAACAATCTGTGGTGAGTGAGATGGGCAATAAAACTTGTACCCTTTTGATCTTTCTGGATAACCAATGAAATATCCACTGGTTGTTCTTGGATTAAAGGCTTTAATGTGGGGGTTATATAGTTTAGCCTCTGGAGGACATCCCCATATGTGCATATAAGACAGTGATGGTTTCCTACATGTCCACAGCTCGTAAGGAGTTTTAGGCACAGATTTCGTAGGAACCTTATTCAAAATATGCACAGCTGTCCTTAAGGCTTCACCCCATGACTTTATGGGAAATGTTGAATAATTCAACATGGCACTGACCATTTCTTTAAGCGTACGATTTCTTCTTTCATCTACACCATTCTGATAGGCACTACCAGGCATGGTATATTGAGGCACAATGCCTTCCTTTTTAAGAAATTGCGCTAATGATCCTTCCCTTTGCCCCATCTCAGTAAACCTACCATAATATTTGCCACCTCTATCAAACCTGACTATTTTAATAACCTTATTGGTTTGTTTCTCTACTTCTTTCTTAAATTCCTTAAACATCTGAAAAACATCAGATTTTTCGAAAATCAAGTAGAGATACATATACCAAGAATAGTCATCAATAAAGGTGACGAAATATTTTTCGCCTGTGTAACAAAGAAAAAACGGTCCACATACATCCGTATGGACTATTTCTAATATCTCACTACTGCGTTTG
Organism: Nuphar pumila; assembly: GCF_984573655.1. NCBI lineage: Eukaryota > Viridiplantae > Streptophyta > Magnoliopsida > Nymphaeales > Nymphaeaceae > Nuphar > Nuphar pumila. The sequence goes on along the minus strand of NC_143252.1, from coordinate 2,144,623 downwards.
GCACCCTCTTTATATGTGTTTGTATGCTTAGCCTTTATGCAATCAACACATGGGTCATTGTCAGTAAAATCTAGAGATTGCAAGATCCCTTCATTTACCAGTCTCTTTATTCTCTTTTCAGAGATATGACCTAACCTTCGATGCCAAAGCATGTAAGATTTATCATTTGTCATGCTACGTTTATTTTCAACCAATGCGTATTCAAAAGTCAAAGACTCCTGAGTTTGGATCTTCATATTCAATCTATATAAACCATCATAAACCGATGCAGAACCAATTTCAATTGAATTTCTGAATATGAACAATTTGGAATTTTCAAACTTAAAACAATATCCAAATTTATCCAACTTTGAAATTGAAATTAAGTTTCTACTATACGATGGAATATAAAAGACATCATGAAGATCTAAAACTACGCCTATATCCAGAGTAATCCTGCAGGTTCCAACACCCTTCACATGTGAACGCATCTTGTTTCCCGAATATATGCTTTTCTCATGCATTGTTGGTTCCCTTCTGCTCAGGAACAGCTGTAAACAGTTGGAAATATGAACAGTAGCACCAGAATCAATCCACCAGCTATTTTCAGGAATTTATAATAAATTACATTCATGATAAACAAATGACAAATTACCTCTCTTTTCCAACCACTTCTTGTACTTTATGCAATCTGCCATTATGTGTCCCTTCTTCTTGCAAAAGAAGCACTTTATGGGAGCAGAGTTAGATTGCTTGTCTTGGGATGACTTATCCCCAGTTGGCTTCTTCCTAGCATTTCTCTTAAATGCATTCTTCCTTGGTCCTACCTTGGACGTATGAGAAGCCATATGTGCACTCTGCACCTTTTCACCTTTCGTCCTCTCTTCTTCTTCAACACACTTGGACATAAGTTCATTAAATGTCCATTCATCATTATGTGTGTTGTACGAGATTTTGAAAGGTCTGTATTACAAGGGTAAGGATGTTAGGATTAAATGCACTATGAAAGAATCAGAGATGGTGAGCTTCATGTCATTCAGCTGAGATGCTATGTTCCTCATCTCCAAAATATGTTGGCGAATGTTTCCCCCTCCAGTATATTTCATAGATATCAGTTTTGACATCAGAGTACTGATTCTGGCTTTGTTTAAACTCACAAATTATGCATCAATGGCATTCATGAATTCTCTCACTGTTCTGCATTGTGGGATAGCACTTCGAATGTTCTTAGCTACTTTAGATTGCAAAAGCAACAAGCTAAGTCTATTCGAGCGCTCCCACTTCTCAAAAGCAATCTTTTGATCAGCAGTGCTCTGATCAGTGAGGGCAGCGGGTTCATCTATCCTTAGGACCAGATCTAGATCCATATACCCTAATGTAAAAAGAGCAGTTTTTTTCCAATCACTAAAATTAGATCCATCTAGAAAAGGTATAGAGCTAGAGCCATCTAAAATCACAGAACTTGAAACTGCATGACAAAAGACACGTATCAAGAAACATTCATACAAGACTAAAACTTTAGTGAAAAAAGCAAAATAATAAAGGCTTTTGATATACTTCTTTTCAGGCGAGTGAAGGGGGTCATCGAAGTCCTACTTTGGTAAGAGCTCCGACACGCGAAACCACTTCGCCTACTGACCATATTCGGTAAAACTAAGGTTCTTGTGAAGATAGACCATCAACACAAGGTACCTTTGGATACTCATGTGTGATGTATCTCGACACATTTACCTTATTCTACCCTACTTAAATTTTAAACATGATAAAACTACCTTTGGGTCGTTTATCGTTTCATGAATATAAGTACAACATTAATATTGACTAAAACCATATGATAGTACAACATTTTTTACAACATAAGTGTATTCAGTCACTTTGGTGACATGAATACACTAAGTTATCTGACTATCCTTAATGTCAATATTATATATAAAATAATATCTTAAAATAGTTCGTAAACCGAATGGACTAGACATATGACTCTCGAAATGGTTCTAAAACTGAATAAACTTATCATATGTTTCACGAACCAGTCTTAAAGCACTCTGAACCGGTCTGAAACAGCCCTGAACCGGTCATCCAAGGGTCTGAAACGGTTCTGAACCTTATGAACTTGGTCAAGTATGAACAAAAATTCATAAAAACCCTATAACCGTATGCTAAAATCTCTATATTTTCTTATATTTAAGAAAATAAGGTATTAGTATCTCGGAAGCAGTGAGAAACTGGAAGGAACCGGCCAAAACCGGCTCTGAACCGGTCCCGGAAAGAGGCTGAGTCAGTCCCTGATCCAGTCCAGGCCAAATAGTGCCTGGACCCTTCTGGATCCGGGTCGAAACCCGATTGTAACCGGATCCGGGTCAGACCCAGGGTTATCTGGATCCGGGTCAGACCCAGTAAAATCTGGATCCGGGTCAGACCTGATTAATACCTGGATTCGGGTCAGACCCGGTAAGATCTGGATCCGGGTCAGACCCGGTACAAACCGAATCCGGGTCGGGCCCGGTAATGACTGGATCCGGGTCGGACCCGGTATTACTGGATTTGGGTCTGACCCGGGGTTTACTTTATCCGGGTCAGACCCGAGCGGGTCCCCACCCGAATCCCGGATCCGATCCGAATTAACTTTATGGATCAGATTCGGGTGGGCGGGTCCGGTTCAGAAAATGAACCTGACCCGAAACAAAAAAAAATTGAAAAAGGGCAGAAAACCCAATCTTTTAGAAAAGAGGGGTTTTCCCCATTTTCATTGCCGACGACCTATGCCGCCCGTCGTCGATCAATGTCGGCCTACCGGCCGGTGACCAAAGTCGTCGCCTGTCGGCGATCAACGCCGGCGACCTATGCCGCCTGTTGATGGCGTTTCTTCTCCGGCAAAAGCAGCCATTCATTTGCCGGCGAAAAACTGGAAAATTGCAGGATCCTTTTTCAGAAATCTGGCGACTCAATAGTCGCCGACGACGGTTCCAACATCGCTTTTAATGGCAGATGAGGAGTGAAACGCCGACGGTGTCCTCACCGACAGAAAACCACCAAAACAGAGGTAACAGAGTTTTTTTTTATACGCATGTCTGTCGCCCAATGGCGACAGTCGCCGGATTCCGGCGACCAGCAATAGCGTCACCCACGGTGACCTGCTTTACTGGACTGCCAAAAGCACAGCCCGCAGCGGAAGCGGGGTGTGGGCCCATAACCCATTGTTGGGACGACTGGGGGTTTTTTCGGCGAAGCCTCAATCGGTGTTCCGCAGCGTGGCGATGGCCCTTGCATAAAAAGAAAACAGCAGAGCGTACCTGATGCCGCCATTGATGGAGCTACTGTGGTCACCGGAGTTGGTCGCCAGATTTTTCTGCTCAGTCGAACTGCAGCCCTTCACGAGCCCAGGCTACCAGATGCAGTCGGTGAGTAGACCTTCGATTTCCCGTCACAGGGTCGCTCATGATACCCTGTTTTTATACGCATAGGGTGGGAACAGTTTACATAATCGTTCCCCTTCATCCTATGCTGATTTATCGGCAGGATCATCCCTCAACGGGGATGTATCCACATTGTGGATAACCACCACGTTAATCATGGTGGTTAATCCAACATAAGGAACACTGGTGGACGTTTTAACAACTACAATAAGCAGTATAATAGGTTTAGTGGATTTAATGGGAACCTTCTAGTTTGCTAGATGTGTGACCAGGTTGGTCATACTGCTCGATTGTGCTAGTAAAACTCCAATCGATCAAACATTTCAAATGTTTAGCATGTTGTAGGGACGTCTTTTGGAAGCTCTAGTGCCGGTGATGATAATTGGTACCCTAATTCGGGGGCCACACACCATGTGACCAGTGACCTGAATAATCTATCAGTTTATTCAAATTATCAAGGTCCAGATTCAGTTCATATTAGAGATGGAGGCTATATCTCATATTGGCTCTACCTCTATTTTGAATCCTTCCAAGATTTTAAAGTTGAATGATGTTTTGCATGTTCTTAAGATTTCTTGCAACTTGTTATATGTCCATAGATTCGTCTAGGATAATAATGCTATGTTTGAGTTTCACCTGAATGTTTGTTATACAAAGGATCTAACGTCGGGGGAAAACGCTACCTCAAAGAACAAACAAATAAGGTTTATATCAGGTAGAGTTGAAAAGAAAAGCAAATTCAGAGACTCTAGTGCGAGAAAGGACATCAATTAACGTTTGGCATAAAAGGCTTGGTCAATCATCATTTAAAGTAGTTCAGCAAGTTATCAATAAACATGGTTTGCTAGTTTTAGATTCAGTTTATAATTCGGTGTATCTAGCATGTCAACAGAGAAAGTGTAACACCTGGTATATTTTTTTCGATAAATTATTTGAGAAATAAAAATAAAATTATGTTTTAATTTTTTTTTGGATTTGGATAATTACAATTTTAGTATATGGATCATGAAGTGAACCTTGGATATTATAATCAGGACATAAGGGTGGGAAGCCCATTGGATGTAGATTCACTTGGAATAAGAGTCCAAGATAAGGACTCAAGCCAAGTCAAAGTCCAACATAAGGTGGGATGTCTCTTTCTCTCCTACTTAGATTTTACTGAAAATTTGTGAGTCTTGCATGGACTCCCAAGTCGTCCCTGATGTTGTGAGTCATCTTCAATCCAATGACTATAATGAAAACTTGGACTCCGTCATCCAGTCCCCTCAAATTGATAACCATCCAATTGAGCCTGAGTCAAGTCCTATCCCATCAAAAAGATCTTCCTCAGTTGTCCCAACTTGTCCCAACTCACCATATGGTCACCAAACTTCAAGATGGAACCTGAAAACCACAGTCATATTTGTATACCCCATATTTTGATCCTACATTATTATTAACTACACTGCTTAGTGACACATAACCTATTAATTTCAAGTCTGCCAATCAAGACTCAAGGTGGCATGATGTTTTGCAAAAGGAAATTAAATCCTTAAAGAAAAATTGTACTTGAGAATTGGTTCCTGCAAAGAAAGATCAACATGTTATTGGTTGTAAATGGATATATAAGATCAAGAGGAGAGCAAATGGTTCCTTAGAGAGGTACAAAGTCATATTAGTGGCCAAATGCTACAATTAAAAAGAATGTTTGGACTATTTTGAGACCTTTAGTTCAGTTATGAAACCAACTATTATCAGAACTATGGTTTACTTGGCACTCATTAAAAGGTGGATGATCTACCAACTTGATGTGAACAATGCCTTCTTAAATTCTCATCTTACAGAGGTTGTTTTTATGGATCAACCTCCTGGATTTGAAAATCTAAAACAGTCAAATCATGTTTGCTTATTAAAGAGAGCTCTTTATGGTCTAAAGCAAGCTCCCAGAGCCTGGTTCTCTCCAATCAGCTCTTTTCTAAAATCTCTAAAAATTAAGGACTCCAAAACTGACACTTGTTTATTTTTCACAAGAATCAGTTGAAATTGTATGTTTTTGTTTATGTGGATGACATTATCGTTATTAAAAATTCTTCTAGTCAGGTGCAATGGATTATTGATAAAATGAGTGCGTAATTTACTCTAAAAGAGATTTACATTTTTTCTTGGGCATTGAAGCTATTCATACGCATGAAGATCTTCTCCTATATCAACGAAAATATATATTTGATCTCTTGAACCGATCGGGCATGACAGGAGTCAAGCCCAGTTCTACTCCTATGGTCATGTCTCCTTCTTTAACTGCTAGTACAGGGAAACCTATAGAAGATCAAACTATGTATCATAGCATAGTTGAAGCATTGCAATTTGCTAGCATGACTCATCCAGACATTGCACTTGCAATAAATAAAGTATATCAATTCATGCATTCCCTGACTACTCATTGGTCTACAATAAAACGTATTTTGAGATACTTCAAAGGCACTATTCATTGTGGTCTATTGATACATCCCTCAACCGCCTTATTCTTATCAGCTTTTTCATATGCAGATCAGGTCGGATGCCCAAATGATAGAAAGTCGACTAGTGGATATGCTATTTTTGTGGTTCAAAATTTAGTTTTGTGGAGCTCCTAGAAACAAAACATTGTATTCAGGTCCAGTACTGAAGCTGAATATAGGACCCTGATTATTGCATCAGAGGTTACATGGATGTAATTTCTCCTCAAAGTGCTTGATGTCGAAAAAAAATACCCCCACATTATGGTGTGATAATATAGGAGTTACTTATCTGCCATCTCACCCAATTTATCACAACAGGTGTAAGCACATTGAAATCGACATTCACTTTGTGAGAGAAAAGCTAGCCAATAAGGAACTTGCCATTAAATATATCTCCAGCAAAGATCACGTGGTTGATGTTTTTACAAAACCTTTATCCAAACAAAATTTTAATAATCTTTGTTCTAAGCTCAACGTCCTTCCTGGGTCATTGCACTTGAGGGTGGTTGTTAGAGATATTGGTGGGACGTCTGGGACTCCACAGAACAAGTCATCATCAAAATCCAAGATTGATTAGGAATCCCTGTTTGGGTTGACTTCCTCATCTTCTCAGGTTGGCTTAATTAACAAGAAAGACCAAGTCATTAGGGGTCCTGCTGCATATCAAAAAGTATTAAAGTCTATCTATTTGAAGTCTATCTGACATGGGACGTCCAACCCTTCTTGCTCTCTGATTAAGGGTTTAACCAATGTGTATAATCATTGTAAATGTAGACATGTTCATGATGAGTCCACAAGAGATAAGGTTTCTAGTTTCCCACACTGTACTGCCTTTGTAAAATCCATTTGCATTGAACCTCTTCAAGTTCAATTTTGGTGAGAGAGTGTCTTCCATGGATGTAGATTGATTCTCAACTGAACCATGTTAATCCTTGTGCAAGTGTGTGTTTTTTTTCTTTCGCTTTCAATATGTGCCACCATCACTTACAGAGGTTTTCAACACATGTGATACCTAAGAAAATACATAACCAATGCATATAAATGGGTAACTCCATAACTTCATTATAAGAGTTCCTATTCCCTGGAGACAAAAGAAAAAAAAAATCTAGAAGAAGAAGAACATTAAAAAAAGAAAGGAAGAAAACAAAAATAGAGTGGCATGCAGCTATGCTCTATCATATCCCTATGAACAAAATGATCTATTTTCAATGTACAAAGAGAATGTGGCTTTGAAGAATTAAAAGAAACACATTTCCAAAAAAAAATTATAAATAAAAGGTTTGGTGAACTTGTCAAGAGAAATGACAGAATGGAACAACATTTAAATGTAAAATTTCAGGTACTAAGAACAAGAAGCGAAAAAAAAATGAATGTTAAAGAACCAACCGACGATCCAGTGAGGCATGCATGCAGTGAGACCCAATTATCTTAGACTCAATTGGCCTACACCTCTAGTCAAAATGCTAGTCGATGCCATTAGCATTGCATCTTTCTATCGATCCAGTGAGGCATACATGCACTAAGGTTTTAGATCAAACGATATTGAAAATCATTGATGTTGATATTTAATTCTTTTGCACCAGATGCCAAATCCCACAAAATCCTTTTAAACCAGGGATTTGGTTAGGGTCAATCTAACAAAGTTACAAAGGCTTTAGGTGTAGGCTACCTATTTATAGGTTTTCAGGTAGATCTTAGACTTAGGTTTAAGGCTTTCTCGAATAAAAGATCAATATTCAAATGTCATGCAAGAGCTAATTGACTAAAAAAATAACATGACATAATCTAATTGGTTGTGGGTTCAGCTTAAGGGCTAAGAAAAATAGATTTGGTAGGCTGAGGGGACTAGGTTTTAGATTTTAAAAGGATATTGGGTGAATTTCGAGATTTTTGAGAATTTTGAAAGTTGAAAACTTATCTAGAAAGTCATGTTATAGATTGAATTTCAATAGATGGTGCATATTCGAGCACCAGGATCCACACATCTTTTTCTGCAAGCAATGAGGGTCATCCAAGCCTAAGTGAGACCTGTAAGGGTGATGTGACAGCTGAGGTATCCTCTTCACATGTGAAAAAGTCAATGGACACATGTTCATACCAGAAGAATTGGGACATCCCCACCTCTCTAGAGGATTCTTCCATCTTCTAGGAAGGTGATTATGAAGAGTTTAATTAGGTCATCTTAAGTTGGTTTAATTAAGAATTTTAATTAGAGTATGAGTCATGACAAAGGTAAGACTCTAAAATCCTCTCTCTAGTCTAGTTCATGTTTTACAATAGGATGTTTCATGACTTATGTGATTAAGTAGGGACTCTATCCTAGTCCTCCCATCTATAAATAGAGGTATGGGGTTCCTCTTTAATGTAATGAAATATTATTAAAGTTTTCTCAAAACCTCTCTCTAGACGTCTCTCTCTCTAGACATCTCTCTCTCTTCTCTCCTCCCTCACGGTTCTCCCTCTCCTCTCTATGACTCATGTAAGGCCAAGCCTTCTTAGGCTGGTCCTCCATCTCTTCCAAAGGCTCAAACCCTTCTGATACCCTTATTTTGCAGTAGAGTGCCTCCTTATATGTTAAAGTTAACATTGAAGCCTTGTCAGTCTTGGTTCTACTGATCAATCATCCTCCCAACATTGTCCCAATTATTTATACACTTCTTAAACCTATATCATACCTTAAGACCATTATCTAACATTCTCTAAAGTTGCTTAAGCTATCTCGACTAAGATTGTACTTGACGGAGGAGTGCAGTCCCGTTCTGCAGGTTGTTTTGCCTTTTCTAATCTCTTATACATACCCTGACCACACGTGAATGTGTAGACTCATTTAGGACCATCCTAGACCTGCTATACAACCCCTAGGACTGATCACAACCTTAGCTAAGACCCTACCCACATCTAGGACCTAACATACCAAAATTGCACCTTATTGATTTGACATAATGTATAGTTTCGTCTGCTAACCTCATCATCCTCTTCAATGGAGTCTTTCTATGAATCTTGTTATATGCTATATAAAAGAAATATGTGATAATTTCTTGTTAGATTCAATTGAGTGTGCATACAAACGTAATAAAAGAACAAACAAACAAACGTATAAACATAATACTTACGTCACTTGTCAACAAAATTTCTTCATAAAATTCATGCTCTTTCAGTCTTGGTGGCCCTTTGTGGACTGTGTCAATAATTTGTTGTCATTACCAATTGAAAAAATGAATATAAACACATACATAAAATTTTACCACTGTTTTTATACACACATGACTTGGGACATTGATTATATCTTGGGCAACACAATTGGGTCCTTGCTTGGGGGTTGGGGTGGGGGTTTAGATCCCTTTCGTTGCTGCCATATTTTTTTTTATGTTTATAAGTATTTATCGTGAACTACCTAAGATATTGTAAAAAATATACCTAAACATAGTAAACACTACACAGTAAATCCAATGCTATACATAAAAAAATATTCACATCAATAACCAAACACAAATACATATAGGGCTATTAAATACTCATATCTACAAGCAAAATAAAAGTTCAGAATGAAACAACACAAATACACAAGGGGCTATGGAACTCACCTTTTGACCTAACCTGGGAACTCAATGTGAAGGATACCTTAACATCGTCGGAATGCAATAAAAAAAATTTATGGGAATCGTCACTAGAGAATAGGAAAAATGTCGAGTGTTCTAGAGGGAAAAGGGTTAGTCTTCTTTCCAGAAATAAGGAAGAACACGAAACAAAATAAACAAAAATGAATTTATATGTGATTCAACGAGCATGAAAATTTCATGAAACTTCGTAAAGTATTATATGTGTGTCACTTATTTTTGGATCTTATCAGTTACTTAAATAAGATTTGCATGGTCTTATGTGAACTTCGTACTATATATGCGAATTTAGTGAAATATTTGTGAAGTCTCTAAGGTTTTAGTTACTGAAAGTTTGCATATTTGGTCATGTGAACTACGTACAATAGATGTGAATTTAGCATAATATTTGTGAACTTCTACAGGTTTGAGTAACAAGAAGTTTGCAAATATATGTATGTGAACTTCATAAGGTCTAGAAAAAAAATCATGTGAATCTACCTTTAAGTGAGAAGGTGTGATACCTAGAGTGCATACCAATATATCGTGTGAACCTCATAAGGTCCGTTGTGCGAAGGTTAAAATTATCATTTTAATGACAAACATTTATGGTTTTGAACATCGGGCGGATTTTCAAAAATTATGAGGTTTTTCGAAAAACATATTCATTTTCCATAAAAAGAACGTGAGTGAATTATATATATTATTGTATTTCTTTTTCTTAAGAAAGTTATTTGTCAAAAAATAAACTGATTGGTTGATAATTGTTATTAATATTGCTATTAGATATTTATGGGCTCATCCATGCGAACGGGCCTAGATATATCATGTTTAAATTAAAATAGTAACATACCTTTTGTGACATAAATTAGGGTATGTTTGGGAGCTGTTGCTCAAGAGGCAACATTATACACGTATGTGTTGTGTGTGTGTGTGTGTGTGTGTGTGTGTGTGCATGCGCGTGTGTCATGAATGGGGTGTTTAAGAACAAATTTCGTTAGGACCTTGTGAAAAACATATTTCCATGTCCCTTTTATTCGATCTGAACATACAATGTGTTTATCATAATTTATTAAGTTGAAAACATGCATTAGATTAGGTCATTTTAGTGCTCATTTTCTCCTTATATATTGCTATTTATGTATATGTTTTTTTTTATATAAATATCTATATTAATGTTAATATAATGAATTAATTTGTATTAGTTGTAATGTCATGATCTCCCATAAGTAAATAATAATAATGTGGGTAACCATAAACCATTGGGATTTGAACTTGCAACGTCCCAACACAAAGTGACGTGCACAAAGTGTTCCTGCCAGACAAGCGGAAACCCCTTTTTGTGGACAACTTATTACTTACATATATACAAATAATAATAATGTGGGTATCATATATTTTTTTCCGACAAAAAAAAGCTTGTAACCATAAACCATTGGGATTTGAACTTGCAACGTCCCAACACAGAGTGCCGTGCACAAAGTGCTCCTGCCAGACAAGAGGAGCCCCCTTTGGTGGGCAACATATTACTTACTTATATACATCGCCGTCCTCATTCCACTAGTAGCCATTAATTTTTGGATCACCCAAAGCTTGCACATGATCGATAATCTAGCTCGTCAAACGTTGATCATCACAAAACAGACCATTTAGATCATATTTATAGGGTTAGCTTTGCGAAGAAGAAAAAGAAGACAAAGATTTACAAAGTCGTTTCCACATTTGTATAGCAAATTTTTTTTCTCTCTCAATAAAATCTAAATTTTTACATGTAAATTGTTTAGTAAGATAGGTTTTACTGACTCCATATTCTGGGCTTGCACGAGTTTATTTGTATACGAAGGATGAATAAAAATATCAAAGGCCTTCATTTTTATATTGGAAAAAGCAAGCTTTTTAATTTAAAAAGATGCATGTGATTTTCATGCTTCCAAGACGAGCTTCTAGGTGAGCAAGCTCCCATGATTTTAATTAGGAAGCTTCTTAACTCTCTTTTACAATCATAAGATGTATTTAGTCCCTAATTTAAAGGTCTGTTATTTACTGGTCACCATTGCATAAAGTGAAGAGGAAGAATTTGAAGGCCAAATACACTGTTTATGTACCAGAATGATATGTCCGTCTATAAAGGTGCACTTGATGCACCCCCAAAAAATGCCTACAATTTAATTTTCTGTGGGATCTCTTTGTTCTTTCTCAAATTTGGTATCTGCATTAGAATTTACACACACAATCCAAGAGAAGGAACCAAATCCATAGTTTACAACAACAAACAACAACTACTACGCCTTCATCCCAAAACAATTGGGGTCAGCGATATGAACCAAAAAAGAAATTCATTTTGGGTCTTCCACATGAATCCTTTTCCTCCAATCATTTCTATCCAATGCCATGTCCTCGGTGAGGTTCAAAGCATTCATATCCTTTCCTATCATCTCCATCCAAGTCTTCCTAGGCTTACCCCGACCTCTTTTAACTAATATATTTTCCCATTTCTCCAACCTTCTAACTAGAGCATCATTAGGCCTTCGCCGAATATGTCCAAACCACCGTAAACGATTCTCTCGCATCTTATTTTCAATGGGTGCAACACCTACCTTCTTACGTATTTCCTCGTTCCGAATCTTATCTTTTATTGTATTTTCACACATCCATCTACGCATCCGCATCTCAGCTACACTCATTTTTTGAATATGATGTCTCTTGGCAGCCCAACATTCTGTACCATATAGTAAAGCGGGTCTAATAGTCGTCCTATAAAACTTTCCCTTCAACCGCAATGGCATTCTACGATCGCACAACACTCCAGTTGCACTTTTCCATTTCATCCACCCAACCTTTATCCTATGATTTACATCTCCATCAATTTCTCCATACTTTTAAATGATGGATCCCAAATATTTGAAATAATCATTCACCGGTATTTCTTGCTCACCAAGCTTCACTACACTCCCATCACTACTTCGTTGCTTACTAAACCTACATAGTTTGCCTCCAAAAATTCAAGCACCTTCCGCTTGGCCAAGCAACCATTAATATGAACCCTGTCATGATTCCATGGCAAAAGTTTGGAAAATAATGACAAATAGCAAGGCAGTAGCTCCCAGCCACAAGATTCTCAACACCAAAATAAACTAATAGACATCTCATCTACCTCATTAATGTGCCCACCAACCTCTCAAGGTCAAGGCAAACTTGTATGGCCGTTCTCTTTTTCCACATTCAGGCATTCAGCCATTGCAATAAAAGCTTCCCGGCCCAGGTTCAATCATCCCATCTCACCTTATCACTTTCTCTACAAGCTTCCTTTCTTTGTGATGCAGATGAAAGGTTCCTTGAGGAGTATTATTTGGTGGAGATTTATCTCTTATCTTCTTTTCAGAACGCTTGGTAGTTAGTCTGGGTCCCACCTCATATGCCCTACCTACTTGTAACCTGTCTAAGGATCTAGCCTCATGGTGCTTCCTAAATAACAAGGAAAACCTACACAACCCAATTTGGTAGGGGCATTGGACAATACTTGGATGTCGACTCATGCATAGATGACTATTTAATAGGGGTTACCCGAACCAAACCCTATAGGGTCCAGGTATGGTGATATATATAAGAAGACCAGGGTCTGGATTCAAGGGTTCGATTAATACATTTTCCCAGGTATAGCTAGTATGTGAAATTTTATATATCAGACCCAAATCTCACCCGAGTTCCGATTAAGACCTGCAATTTTTCAATGTAAAAATGATAAAAAGTATGGTTTTACCGGGTATGGTCTGGGTTTGGTTCATGTAGTTCTTATCAGGTTCAGGTATGGTTTTTTTTATAGTAAATACGATTAAACCGGGGTTTGGACCCGATACCATACCCAAAAAAATCTAGTCCAAGTCTGATTTCACTTGGGTCCGATCCAAACCCTACCCGTTGACACCCCCCTTACTATTTAAGTACCGTTGTTATCGTCTGAACCAGATTTACCTTTTCTGGCTCAAGAAAACTGATAGAGAGGGAGGGATTAAGGGGCTTAAAAACCCACAGCTTTGCAGCAAGGGTACAGTTGTAATAACTCATGCATATAAAATAAAAAGAGAGAAAAATGATCCCAAACTATTGCTAGCCACTTGTTTGCCAATCTATTCTTGGCCACAAATATAGTTCCAGCCAAACATCATAGAGAGACAAATGCCTCACAAAAGGACAGGTTCCCAAAGACTAATCTTCTCCGTCACACTACTGCAGCCCGTAGTCTCTCTCTCTCTCATATGGTCACCTCCTAAAAGAAAGAAAAGAAAAAGTTTCATACATCGCCCAACTAAAGGAAGGAAAGTAAGAAGAGAAGCCAGCAGCCATGAAGATCCAATGCGACGTGTGTGAGAAGTGTCCTGCCTCAGTCATCTGCTGCGCCGACGAGGCTGCACTGTGCCCCGAGTGCGATGTGGAGATCCACAAGGCCAACAAGCTCGCCAGCAAACACCAGAGGCTTAGCCTTGACTGCCTCTCCAACAAGCTCCCTCGCTGTGACATCTGCCAGGCAAATTTTTTTTTTCTCCCTCTTCTTTTTTCTCTTTACCTTTCTTCCTAATCCCTTTTCTTTTTCTTATGCTTTGTTTAATATTTCTTTATATGTGCTCTCCTTTTCTTAATTTTGCCTTTTTTAGTTCATCACTTTTTCCTTTCGATGGAATAGTTAATATAGTTTCCGAGCTTAGTGCATTTTGGTGTGTTAACTGTAAATTTACCACATGGCTGTATTGTTATTAGTTAGCACCTGGTAGTCTTCAATCTCCATCTTTACTTACATGGGGATCTCTGAATCTCTATTTGCAAAGTAGTGAATTAGACGCACATCAAAGATTGAATTAAAAGTATAAAACACCCATTATTCTTTATATGGGATGTGGTTTGTTAGATAGTGTTGACAAAACCTGCACCCGCCCATCAAATCTTTTTCTTTTTCTCTTTTTTTGTTTGAATAACTTGTGTTCTTGCCTCAAAATTATTGGGTTACAACCAGGCTTTGCGTACCTATTTCTTTACTCTCTCTCTCTCTCTCTCTTGTTCATTCTCTCTCTTTCTAGTGAGTTTAGTCAGACTTTTGCTCTCTTGAACCTAGGGTGTGCACACTCCTAATTAAGAGGTTATTTATGGTAGTCTATATCGAGTTGTTCAGTCTTACCTAATATAAGGCCTAAGCCGACCTTCAAGGAGTAGGCCAAAGGTCGACTGTATCTTGAAAGTATAATTATATGAATACCCATTGCACCAAGGATTGGATCAGGGCATGAAAGATAGGGTGTTAATGTGCAACAAAATTTTCTAACACAACTGCCCTCTTCCCTTGGTCCAATTCCCTCCAAAGTCCAAGGACTGATGAGCCATTTTAGGTGCTCTTTGTTTTAACTAAATAAGTACCCACTTAAATCCAGGTATGGATCAGATATCCAATTATTGTGGTCCTTTTACTTGTTACCTTTTTTTAATAAAATAAGAAAATAGCGGCCAAACGCTTGTAGGAAATTGAAAATTTTCGGATTTCTCACATTTTTATTGGTAAAATATGGGGAAAAAATGAATTAAAAATAAGAAAATGTGCTCGTAAGATAAAATAAGAATAAAATTACCCCTTTTCATGAACAATAGCCGAGAAAAACATAGAAAACAAACTACGATTTAAAAAAAAAATATATATCATGGTATTATTTCATTGAAAATGAAGACATGAGGTATCACATTTTTTTTTTTGCCATATTTTCAAAACATCACCAATATCTGTCATAGAGCCGGTAGGTATAGGGCAGATTTCACAAACCAGAAAACTAATCTGAGTTTTCCTCAATGTTGTCAGTATCGATATCGGCCCTAAATCATTGGACCACCGATTCAGATGTATCGCCTGATACCAATACTCAAGTGAATCATTCTGTATGGGCCAAAAAATAATAAAAAAATATTATGTGTCAATCATAACGCTACGTGACAGGTGTTAATATTTTTGCATTTATTAAAAAATAGCCGATTCAAGGGTGAAGCTTAGCGATTTTCTGCCGATACTGTCGATACGCACGGATACTCATAACATTGATTTTTTCTATGCAAATCAGATTATGTTTCAAGTATAGATCACGGTTATGAACATCACAAAAGAACGTGATATTTTATTATCAATTGCAAATGTCTATTTCATTGAAATGAAAAGCTTTTATTTTTAATATATTTTAAATGTATGCTATTTTTTAATTTGTAAACTTGTTTATATTTTTCGAAACTTTTCTGTTAGAAATCTAAGAAAATTGAAACTTTAAGAAAATCCGTGAGAAATTCACAGCTGACCAGTCATCGTTTTAAACTGTCATCACTATGGTTCAGATCCACCTACAATTATTTAGTTCGGAGTCTCCAAACTTGGGTCCACTATCCAATGAGGGCAACCTGTATATTCAATAGATTGGAATTCCCAAGTCTTTAGGGTGTTAGAGGTGTAGGTATGCTTGACTTCTTGGAGAAAGAGAGCTATTTCTTCCATAACTATAAACTCAACAAGAAGGGCTGTCTGCAAATGTTCTTTTGTCCAAAATATCCTTTACATGGGAATGAAAAAAAAACAAGCACTATGAAGAAAATTATATGTCATAATCCCTTATGTTTTTACTGATTGAAGCACCCTCATGTTGAAACAAATGATTTCGTATTATCAAAAACCTAGAGCAACATACCGAGATCAACAATGATAATTATAACACTCCTGTACAATTTGGGACATCCAACTCCATTTTATTTTTCTTATGGCCAATTCGAGCCCAATATTCCCTAGTTAAGATGTCAAAATGCCCTTTGCTAGGGATGTGCTTGAAAGCCATCTAAAACATGTTCTTTAAATTCCAAAATTTATGACCTTGGACAATTTCATAAAAACAAATATTTCTTGGATGGACCTTTCTTGAATCATAAATTGCCATCTTTTGTAAAAATATTGCAATTGATGAATTTGGATATGTTCCACATGAACTAATAGACATTGGAATTCATAAATTAACTTGGAAATGTTCACAGAAACTTTGAAATTCCCTGGACAGCTACGCTCTTGCTCCAAACCAGGTCCAAGTGGGCTTGTGATCCTATGCCTCACCCACTAAGCCGGTCTTGATCCAGCCTTGTGTGATTGCCAACTTTGAAATCTAAGTCTCCCTACTAATACTATAGATATGCCTTAAATCTAGTTTTCTTATTTGGTGTATAGGAAAAAGCAGCATTCATATTTTGTGTGGAAGACAGAGCACTCTTCTGCCGTGACTGTGATGAGCCCATACATGTACCAGGGACCCTTGGTGGCAAACACCAAAGATTTCTAGCCACTGGAATACGTGTGGCTTTGAGTGCCCCATGTGTGAATGATTCTGATCAAGTTCATCTGGAGCCGCCGGCAAGCCAAAATCCGGCAACCATCAGCAAAAAGCCGGTTCGATCAGGCTGTCCTGGAGGATTCTCAATTGATAATTTGGTGCATCAGCAGCACCAAGCGCACTCACCACCTGATAGTTGGACTGTCAATGAACTTCTGCAGTTTTCAGATTTTGAAACTGGCAACAAGGTGAGCGACATCACATTATTCCGGATTATGCTTGTCAGAATTTTTTGGTATCTTTTCAAATATCTCAAATATCCAGGTTTTTTTTATATCCTAGTATTGTTACAAATTATAAGTCTTTTCCAAGGGATATGCATTATTACAAGTACTATCACTAGTTACCAACATTATTGCTGTTTCCACTACCATCATTTACTTTGGTGATTACAGAAAGAACCCATTGGATTTGGAGAGCTTGAATGGATCACAGACATTGGACTCTTTGATGATCATATGGATCAACAAACAGTATCAGCAGCTCAAGTGCCCCAGCTGCCATCACCTTCATTCAATCCAAACCCATCCAGACCTACTAAATTCGCACCCCCAGTCAAGAAACCCAGGTTGGAGATCGACTCGGACGATTTCTTCATTGTCCCTGATCTCGGCAATATCGATTATTGAGGGCTGCTGGCCGGCCCCAAAGCTTGCAGCCATGCATGCATGGGCTACATATTCTGTGTTTTGGTGTATTTTGGGGGCAACTCTCAGTGTATCTGGTTTAGGTACTCAAGTAATATTGTTTAGAAGAAAACTAGTTAGTTAATTATGGTATTAGGCCATAAATTAGATTTTTTTTTTTCATGTGATACTTTCTCTCTGTCTCAGCACTTACGGTTTTGCTTATGTTCATGCATGTGTGGAAAATTAAATGCTTACCCAAGACTTTAAGATCTTGATATCTATGGACGCGTGTGCAAATTTTTATCTGTCCTTTTTTTTTCTTGAACGAAGTATAAATTCTTATTGATTTGAGAAAAATGTGTATATGGTGAAGAAGCAGCATTTATTTACCCAAAAGAGTTTTTAAAAATAAAATGAAGGGCATACTTAGGCGATGAATCCAAAATTCATCAATAAAGTTGCCAAAAGAAACGATATCAAACATGGTGTTGTTGAAAACAGCATGGCCAACCTTCAATGAATATCAAGCTTACTGCAGCAACTCCAAGAGAGAGTGTCTAAGCTGCACGGCAGCAGCTCAGTCCTGCTGCCTATGGTGAAGATGTTCTCGAGAAGTGTATATATTGATTTTTTTACATGCGAATCAAGTTGGATGCCGCAACAAGTAGACAAGACCAACGAGAGAGCTCTTTGTTGTCATTACAATCGGAAGAGCATAAAAAGGAGACTGAAAATGCTAATTCATGTCCATCCACTCCTAAGAATGGTAAAAACTCCTACTCCTACTCCCACTCTCACGGAAAAAAACCCCGTGTTAGGGTAAGGCCAAAAAGCAATGTTTAAGCCAAACGAATCTTCCTGAAAATAAACTTGGGTACACCGTGGAACACCTTAACGGAGAGAATTTAAGGTGGAACCGGTGGTGTGAGCAACAACATGGGACACCTAATGGGGTCAAGATTGAAAAGGAACCCTTAAAGCAGTTTGGACCCTCAATTTATAAAGACCCATGTACCATGCATGGGGATTGACCCAAACCCCCACTTCGACCGACAAACGCATTCAGGAAATAACCTAGAGAAGAAAGATGGGACGAGCTCATTGCTTGGGACCCCAAAACCTTAGAAGAAAAGGCTGGGGTGGAAGAAGAACGATTGAAAAAGTTATCTTTCATAAAGAGGCCTAGTCGACCCCCTGATTAGCCGAAATGAACCCCAAAACCTTCACTAAGTTCGTAGATGACACCAACAACAAGATTGGTGGTGTCGAGACCCGCATGGCTAGCTTTGAAAATAGCCTAATGAACATTACCATCATACCGCAACAACTCCAAATGACTATCCAAGTCGTTACCCATCACTTAATTCAACATCAAAGGCGGAGGCAAAGACTCACATGAGGAGCAAGATGATCATGAGGAGGAGGAGGAGGCGCACGAGTCAATTCTTGGACTGCACCCGAAGGACCGTGAAACTAGTTCAAGAACTCTTCACTCTGGTATCTCTCTCCCGCGCCCTATGAAGATTGTTTTTCTTATTTTCTCGATAAAAGAATTTCAAGATTGGATGTGCAAAGTAAAGCAAACCAAACAATACCTCACAAAAATAGGTTAGGTTGCATCATGGCTCACCTTGAAGGTGAAACCCTTACGTGGTACCATTGGCATAAGCAATGTCATGACACCCACACTTAGATAGAGTTCAAAAGAGAGCTTTTGAAGAGATTTGGACTCTATCTATACGTTAACCATAATACGGAGATAAAAAACTTGAAGCAAAAAGGTTTTATTCCAGAATATCAAGCAGAGTTTGAAGACCTTAGCACCATGTATGGGGATTGGTCTAAATCCGTTTTGATTGGTGCATTCATGGGAGGTCTCGAGGATGATATAAGGGTTGAGCTCATGGCTCTTGATCTTCAGACCTTGGAGGAATATTATGTGAAGGCTTGATTTGTGGAAGAGTGCTTCAAAATGTCCTCTTTTATAAAGAGGCCTACTTGACCCTTCAATAGGCCTAGAATGCGCACCTAAGGCAAGGAAGAAGGTGTCAAGCCCAAATTCAATTTCCCAAAGATCAAATTGATTTTCGAGTCCTAAATGGTGGATAGACACAGCAAAGGACTGTGTTATA